>NW_003804619.1:0-223111 GCF_000255335.2 Galendromus occidentalis
TGAGCTCTAGCGACAGCTCCGTGCTCTGTGTATGGAAGTTCCCTGATTTCAGAATTTGAGCTCAATCCGCGGCCCCATGCTCTGTGTATGGAAGTTCCCTGATTTCAGAATTTGAGCTCAATTCGCGGCCCCATGCTCTGTGTATGGAAGTTCCCTCATTTCAGAACTATTTCATCTAAAGGGACATAACAGTACATCATAACGTGTATCCAACCCATCATTTTCAGAGAAGAATATACACACACCGATACAGCCTACGTGACACCTGACGCCTACAACGACCGCGCCATAAGATCGGATTCAAAGTTCCCTTTCGGAATAAAAACAATCACTCAAATCGAAATGAATGTCTTTATTGATTGGAGCTGTGCCATTCATTCGGTGTTTTTCGGATCTTTGATAGTCTTTTAGGAGATTGAGTCGTTGCTTCGCGAGGTAGGGCCCTAGAGCGGCGGCGATGAGCAACGGATATTTCATGGGATCAAAAACGTACTCCTTCTGCTTCTTCGGGGGGCCTCCTTCCTCCATGAGATTCCCGATCCTGTACTCTTCGAGCACGTCCATGATCTCTGGAGTGTGATGTTGTGCGAAGACGTCCCAGAAGGGGTCGAGAGGTCCGCCGGCGGCCATGAGAATAGTCTTGCCCCCGGGATGTTGCTCAGTGAAGTCTGTGATGTCGTATACTCCCTCACGCCACGACACCCATATCCGGTCTTTCTTCGTGATGTGCTTGGAAATGGTTTCGGCGGAGTATTCCTTGGTGATTCACCACCACCACCACCAACAGCAGCAGGCAACAACCACACACACACAGTCGTCGCATACAGCAGCTGATGATGACGAGTGATCCCTGGGTAGGCATGAGCATGATGTCCGCTAGGAGCAGTACGCCCTCTGTACGCCCCTTGTACGCCCTTTGTACGCAAAGACCGCGCCAAGTACGCCGATCGGCCGCCGATAGTACGCCAAGTACGTCAAACTGACGCCTCGTACGCCGTCACTTCGATCTCGATCTGACATGTGGGGCGATTCAAATAATCTTCACGAAGATGGGAACCAACGTCTCCCGATCTGGGAAGATGGGACGGAATAAGATGCTCCAGGAAATTGAGGAGAATAGGCGGATTCGACCGAGGATTATTCGCGTCAATCAACCTCGGTGGCGAAACCAGAACTCAGTGAGGCTTCTGAGCGATAATTTGTTCCCGATTAACTACAAAAGCGCAAACTATAAGGACGAAAGCGCAAGCGCAAGCGCAAGCACTGAATAAGTTTTATTCAAAGAGATATGCAGCGCTTCGCTCAGCTCCGGGAGCTCCCGAAGTTCTCGGGATCCGGTTGCGGTAGCCGTTGGAGGAGACGGAGACGGACTAATCAGGCTGCGCCGATGTTTCGACCTCTCGCGCTTCAGGGGCTGTTGAGCTCTCATCCGCTTCAGGAGCAAATGGATTGTCCGATCCAGCCAGGTTCCTGACAAGCGTTATCCGTCTAAATCTCTCATCACTTATTCTCTCACGAGAATAATGTCGCACGGTTCTCGCTCGCGAGAAGGCCCTCTCCGAAGGAACACTTGTCGGCTGCACTGCATTCAATATCGCCATCAAAGAATCAATATCGTGATCAATGGTCGTCTCTTGACTTTCTGTACGTAGTTCGTGGTCTGAAAGTAGACGTGCAGCCACCAAATGTGGACTTTCCGTTGAACGAGGTGCAGCTTGTCGATTGCTTGAACATGAAGGAGAACCTGCGGAAGGCCCAGCGGATCTTCGCCGCGTAGAGAGCACCATGGCTTCGAAGGTTTTTGCTGAGCTCATGGACTCTCCTGGAACTTCGGCAGATTCAAGCTCACGGCACCTCACCAATTCTGCTATAACGTCCAATCGCTCTAGAAGAACGACAGGACCTTCACTCAGTCTCGCGAGAAGATCGTCGAAGGCTGAGATCAAAGAAAGCTCCTCAAAATATCTGCTAGTCTGGGACGTTAAACCTCGGCGCTCGAGGATCCGAACACTAACGAACCGAGCAAGAATTTTGCTGAACGTTGAATCTTTCGCCTCCAGGGCTTCCAAGAGAGTCTGCAATAGAATGATGGCTTACATCTCACATTAGATGTGACTTCCTGCACATTTGATGCTAGCGTACCGTTAGAGAAAAAAATTAGGGCTAACACTAGGCCTAAGTCAAGAGTGTTGAACTGCGTACATAGAAATGGTGACTCGAACGTCAATACTCCTAAAGAAAACAAGCAGAGGACGAGAGCTTAATCGATGGATGTGAAGCTAGGGCCTACTGGTCGTTTCGTATCTAGATGTCGACAATCAATCGCTAAGAAGATGGATCTGTGGTATCTTAGATTAGTGATCTCGCCCAACTTCTCGGTCACATTCACTCGACAGCGTCTCCAGTCTCCATGCACGAACCCCTATTTCTCACCATTCATACCTGCAATATGTAATCAGCATCAAGCATTGTAGTCCCTTCCTTAGAGAGCATCCCGACGGCGTTTTCGACGTATTGCAGGGCATCCACCATTTCCTCGATCAACCTCTTGTCGTCTTCTCCGACGGGGAATGAGCTTCGGCGTGAATTGGTCTCATGAACTTGCCTCATCTTGTCGCTCAACTCGAGGAATCTCCGCATCATCGCTAAGCTACTGTTCCACCGTGTTGTGCAATCTAGAAGGACTTTTTTACACCCGACGCTGCCGCTTAGTCTAATAAGCTGGTCGTGCTTCATGTGACTCCTCACAAAGCCAGAACACGCCGTTCGTACCCTCGCTCAGGGCTTGCCCGTAGCTCCCTCTGTATGTTGTTGGCACGCTCCTCGACCGACCCGCCGTTTCTTCGTCCATATCATCGGACTCATCATCTGATTGCGAGCCATCCGACGGCATCTGGTCACTCTGAAAGTGATCGATCTCGATGCGTCTGGAGTCGAATGCGTCCAAGACCGCAAGGTGGAGGGCATGCGCGTAACATTTCTGATGATAGAAAGGCCGTGGTTCGGCAGCGCGTTTGAGGAGTTCGCCAAGTCTGAGCATGGCGGGTGCAGCATCCGTGGTTATCCCTCTGATATCTGCGATTGAGAGATGGAAATCTCGCAGACCCTCGACAATTTTACCGAAAATTCGATTCCAACTTCCATCGATGCGGGGGAGCCAGCTTTCATGTAAAACAACGAATTTCGTCATACGTCCTCAAAGACATTTTCGAATTTCTCCGTGCATTCTGGAATAGCCGAGACTCCCTGCATAGCTAAGCATCTGAGCTAAAGATCTGGAGCGGTGATCAGTTATCACGCCTGTCGAACATATCAACCCATGGCGACCTTTGATTGATTATTGGTGATAGTAGTGTATGTACATACTGGATTATTCTATATCACTCGAGCCCGCGTCTCGATAACGATACTTGAAATCAGATTGTGTTGACATGTCTCGATTAAAACCTGAGCAAGCTATAGAATGATCGCTGTCTACTGAGCTATTTAATGATTGATCCAAGTTTTCTAATGGGAGGTTTTATTTGCGCCGGTAATTCCTCTGGTACTAGCAGGTTGTACCCACCACACTAGCGGTCGTGTTCTTTCCGCCGTGAGTTGGTCGGCCTTCTGGATTGGCTTCATGGATGTGTCCCCAGGAGCCACTGTAGGACCCTGTAGAAGTTCGCACTTCCCGGAGCATCGGAGCCTCCTCCTCGTCCACCCAACGAAATCCATCCTCTCTCCTCTAGACATCCGACTTCATCCAAACGCAGTGGTCTTGTCTCTCATACTAGCAGTCCTGATCCACCACATGCCTGCTTTTCTTCTTGGCAGGGTGACACGGCAGCGTCTTGATCAGCAGCTGACTTTACCGACGGTGAGCCACTGTAGGGCCCTTCTCGTCATGCTCGGAGCCTCCTCCTCAGAGCCGCTTCATCGATCCTCGTGTCGGTTCTGATCCCTCCTCCGTGAGGAGTGATACCGATCTAGCCACAGCAGACCGTTTTTATACCCGCTGTCGAGCCGAAAATATAATTTCTGGGATTCGAAAGCACGAATAGTAGAACTCTCAAGTATACTGCCGGCTACTCTTGAGCTGAAATGTCTCCCCGGAGTTTTGCCGTGGGAAATCTGCCTCTTTTGGCACGATCTCTCGTGGAAAATATCTCTTCTCTAACCTTGCTTTGAATCTAGGTAATATAGATAGACTTCCTGATTTCAAAGTTAAGGCGTACGAAAACAACGAGAACCACCGAAATTATTGTCGATGTCGACGTATGCCTTATCTTCACTTTCATGATGGCGATACCTATCGATAGGGAGGCTGCATCAGCCGACGTCACCTTCTCTCCCTAATCCGACGCAACTTCAATCTTATTCTGGCCCCCGTTTTTCATGGGGCCGTGACGGCACGAGTGGAAAACTCAGCAAGCCCTTCCCACTGAACGTCCTCGGAAAAAGGGAACTCCCGATACGGCGGTCGATACTATCGGCCATATATGCCTATGCCGAGTGTTTTCGGTATACCGTATATCGTCTACCACATCCCGGATGACTGCGGCGCTCTGGGTCCAAGCCCGGCGCTCCTTGAAATCTCAGCCTCTTCGGGCGGCGGAATTATTGAATGAGATGACGTCCCCGTCCACCAGCTGGATACATCATGGACGAGTCATGCAGAATTTTCACCTCGAGACTCGAATCGAGAAGTCGAAGCGATTATGAAATAGGGGATGATAGGCCGGTCCCGATCGACATAACTGTCCATATGAATATCTCGCCGAGCTTTTGTACTCGGAAATAGACAAGAATTTTACCTATTCTCGCAGTCTCGATCTGCGGTACGCGAATTTCCGGGACTGAATAGGTTCGAGCTCTGGTCCTTCAATGTTAGGAAGGAGTGACGAGTAGAGGAATTGAGTCTACCCGATGCAATATAAATTTCAAATGAGAATCGCGGCCTCGAGACGTAGAGTTCGACGAATGATACCAAAAACAACTGTCATAACATTGTGTGTATTCAGAATCGAGCTCCTTGGATACACTACAAGATACGGATGGCCGATTCGCCGAAGGTTTCGATTGAAACCAGACGATCGACGGGAAATTCCCCGTAGAGTATGAGCTCTCGTCGGGCCGACTTGAAGAAGCAGGCTATACTGACGTTCGAGATTCGCTCCGTAATCTCTCGGATCCTCGCTCGATGATCAGATGTTCGGGCTCGAGGATCGAGGCAGCGCTGATAGCGGTGTCAATTTGAAGCGATGGAGAGACCAATGCCGTTGTTGCCAAATGTTGAGGAGCTCGATCACTAGGCTAGCCAGTAGTCACGATTGAGCCCACCCTTCGCCTCGAGAACCATCCGAAACTATCTGGATACCGAATCGCGTTTATACACCCCTGGCCTTCTAGAGAGGATGCCGTCTACCTACATGGGTACCTTCTAATATCCAACGAACGTCGAACATTCTCTATTCAACTTCTATCGATTCGAGGGAGCGAGCTTTCATGTAAAACAACGAATTTCATCATACGTCTTGGAGTGATTTTTCGAATTCATCCTGGAATAGCCTAGAGTCGTTGTATAGCACCCATCAGAGCTGAAGTTTTGGAGCGATAATCTCTCCTGTCGAACATGGCGACCTTACCCTATATCACAGCACTCCTCACCGTGTCTGCGTCTCGATAACGATAGGTACTTGAAAATCGAATCAAGTTAACATGTCTCGATTAAAACCTGAGCAAGCTGTCGAGTGATCGCTCACTACTAAGCTATGTGAATGATCGACCAAAGTTTTTCCATAGGAGATTTTATTTGCGCCGGTAATTCCTCTGGTACTAGCAGGTTGTACCCACCACACTAGCGGTCGTGTTCTTTCCGCCGTGAGTTCGTCGGCCTTCTGGATTGGCTTCATGGATGTGTCCCCGGGAGCCACTGTAGGACCCTGTAGAAGTTCGCACTTCCCGGAGCATCGGAGCCTCCTCCTCGTCCACCCAACGAAATCCATCCTCTCTCTTCTAGAAATCCGACTTCATCCGAACGCAGTGGTCTTGTCTCTCATACTAGCAGTCCTGATCCACCACATGCCTGCTTTTCTTCTTGGCAGGGTGACACGGCAGCGTCTTGATCAGCAGCTGATTTTCCCGACGGTGAGCCACTGTAGGGCCCTTCTCGTCATTCTCGGAGCCTCCTCCTCAGAGCCGCTTCATCGATCCTCGTGTCGGTGGTGATCCCTCCTCCGTGAGGAGTGATGCCGATCCAGCCACAGCAGACGGCTTTTATACCCGCTGTCGAGCCGAAAATATAATTTCTGGGATTCGGAAGCACGAATAGTAGAACTCTCAAGTATACTGCCGGCTACTCTTGAGCTGAAGAATCTCCCCGCAGTTTTTGCCACGAGAAATCAGTCTCTTTCGGCACGAACTCTCTGTAAGGTGAAAAATATATCGTTTGGTAACTAGGTACCTAGTTCTTGAGGCGATAACTTCGTCACATCTAGGTATTTCGATTGATACCGTGATTTCACCCCGTGGAGACGACGGGAATTGAGAATCGATGAACTTCCTTTCGACGTCTTCCCCTCTTAAGAGAGATTTCCTATCGACATACCCCGTTTCAAGCTTCATGAAAGCGATATTCACCGAAAAGGAGGAACCCTCAGCCGGAGTTCCCTTCTTCCCCCATTTCGACGCAGCCTCACTCTCATTCATTCACGGGGCAGTGACGGGATAAGCGGAATACCAAGCCACTAGCCCGCCCCTAACTATCATCCTCATCCCCGGAATGTCCCTGAAACGCGGGAGCCCCCGATACGGCGGTCGATGAGATCGTTCATATGTTCCTTCCGGTAGACCGTATCCCGTCTACCATGTGTCGCAGAATTGCGACGATGGAGGGATTAAGTTTACTCGATACATCATGAAAATCTAATGAAGATCGCGGCCTCGAGACGTGGAGAGTTCGAGCCACGATATGAACAACAATCATCGATTTCAGGTCGTACCTCCTCGGATACAATCAAAATCCTAATGGCCGACTCTCTTTTCGTTTTGATTGAAACGAGGCGATCGACGCAAAATTTCCCGTAGGCTGTGAATTTCCGTCTGGCCGACTTGGAGGAGGCAACACTATGGTCCGAGATTTTCCCCTCAATGCCCCGTATTCTGGCTTGATGATGGTTCAATGCTCGAACTCATGGATCAAGACGGCGCTGAATGCGGTGTCCCTCCAGGGCGGGGGGAGACTAGCGAGGAAAAGAAAACCGAAGGCGTGAAACGCCGAGAGACCGGACCGCTGGCGGAGCGGAAACCGCGCTTGAACAGTAGGCCAAGCGTGTTCGTCCCGAACTCGAGACGGCCAGTGATCTCCATGCATCCTTTAGCCCAGAGACCATTCCTTACAATCTGTGGACCGAACCGCGTTTATTCCTCCTAGACTCCTGGGAAGGATGCCATTCAAGATCCTCCTTCTGAGACATCGTTTATCGAACCTAGAAGATCCTCCATCTCACTTTCATCGATTAGAGAGGACGAGCTTCCATGTAAAACAACGAAATTTATTGAAGTCATGAGTCATTCATGATTAATTGTTCGAATGATATCGATATCCTAATGATCTCAATGAATTGGAACACTGAATTGAAATATCGGTTGAATTGGGATAACCAGAGTTCGATTGCATCTTCCGCAATGGTCTGGCATCGTTTGTCATTTGTCACCCCCGTCCGAGTTAGGGATCGGAAGCGGTGACTGCGCCTCACATTAAATGGCGTAAGTGGGGAGCTAGACCTCTCATGAGCAAACCTGAGCGAATTATCAAGTGCTTGACTACCAAGCTATGCAAATGATTGATCCAAGTTTCTTCGTTCGAGATTTTATTGGCGCCGGTAATCCTCTGGTACTAGCAGGTTGTACCCACCACACTAGCGGTCGTGTTCTTCCCGCCGTGAGTTCTTCGGCCTTCTGGATTGGCTTCATTGATGTGTCCCCGGGAGCCACTGTAGGACCCTGTAGAAGTTCGCACTTCCCGGAGCATCGGAGCCTCCTCCTCGTCCACCCAACGAAATCCATCCTCTCTTCTCTGGAAATCCGACTTCATCCAAACGCAATGGTCTTCTCTCTCATACTAGCAGTCCTGATCCACCACATGCCTGCTCTTCTTCTTGGCAGGGTGACATGGCAGCGTCTTGATCAGCAGCTGACTTTCCCGACGGTGAGCCACTGTAGGGCCCTTCTCGTCATGCTCGGAGCCTCCTCCTCAGAGCCGCTTAATCGATCCTCGTGTCGGTTGTGATCCCTCCTCCGTGAGGAGTGATGCCGATATAGTCACAGCAGACCGCTTTTATACCCGCTGTCGAGCCGAAAATATAATTTCCGACATTCGGAAGCACGAATAGTAGAAATCTCGAGTACACTGCCGGCTACTCTTGAGCTGAAGAGTCTTCCCGCAGTTTTGCCACGAGAAATCTGCCTCTTTTGGCACGAACTCTCTGTGTGGTGAAGAATATATCGTTTGGTAACCTAGTTCTCGAGGTGATAACTTCGTCGCATCGAGGTGTCCCGATTGATTCCGTTATTTCACCCGGTGCAGTCGACGGGAATAATGAGAATCGATGAATTTCCTATCGACATACCCCGTTTCAAGCTTCATGAAAGCGATATTCACCGAAAAGGAGGAACCCTCAGCCGGAGTTCCCTTCTTCCCCCATCCCGACACAGCCTCACCCTCATTCCTTCTCATGGGGCAGTGACAGGATAAGCGTAATACCTGGCCGCTAGCCAGCTCCTAACGCTCATCCTCATCCCCGGGACGACCCTGAAAAGCGGGAGCCCTCAATACGGCGGTCGATGAGATCGTTCATATGTTCCTTCCGGGAGACCGTTTACCGTCTACCACGTGTCGCAGAATCGGGACGATGGAGGGATAAAGTCTACTCGATGCATCATGAAAATCTAATGAGGATCGCGGCCTCGAGACGTGGAGTTCGAGCCACGACATGAAAAACAATCATTGATTTCAGGTCGTACCTCCTAGGATACAATCGAAATCCAAATGGCCGATGGCCGACTCTTTTTTCGTTTCGATTGAAACGAGGCGATCGTCGCGAAATTTTCCGTGGGATGCGAATCTCCGTCTGGCCGACTTGCAGGAGGAGGCAGCACTGTGGTCCGAGATTTGCTCCTCTATGTCCCGTATTCTGACTCGATGATGATGATGCTCCAATGCTCGAGATCATGGATCGAGACAGCGCTGAATGCGGTGTCCATCCAGGGCGGAGGGGGGGGGGTATATTTTCCGATTACGATATGTTCATCTCTGGACACCGCTCGTTGAACGGACTGACCTTGTATTCCTTGTCGAATTTGTCGAGCACGGATCTCGTGTCATTATTAACATGTTTCAAGTTGCGTCTCGTATCGTTCTTATAAGCGTTGGCCCGGTCCGCTTTCGGATTATTTTTGACGTCGGAGGGTGGGGGGAGACTACCGAGGTAAAGAAAACCGAAGGCGCGAAACGCCGAGAGGTCGGACCGCTCGGGGAGCGAAAGCCGCGCTTGAACAGTCGGCCAAGCGTTTTCGTCCCGAACTCGAGACGGCCAGTGATCTCCATGCATCCTTCAGCCCAGAGACGATTTCATACATCTGTGGACCGAACCGCATTTATTCCTCCTAGACCCCTGGGAAGGATGCCATTCAAGATCCCCCTTCTGAGACATTGTTTATCGAACCTAGAAGATCCTCCATCTCACTTTCATCGATTCGAGAGGACGAGCTTCCATGTAAAACAACGAAATTTATTGGAGTCATTCATGAGTAATTGTTAGAAAGATTTCGATATCCCAATGATTCCAATGGATTGGAACAATGAATTGAAATATCGGTCTAACTGGAATAACCAGCATTCGGTTGCATCGCTACAATGGTCTGGCATCGTTTCTCACCCCCGTCCGAGTTGGGGATCGGAAGCAGTGACTGCGCCTCACATTACATGGCGTAAATGGCGAGCTAGACCTTTCATGAGCAAACCTGAGCGAATTATTCAGTAATCGCTGACTATCAAGCTATGAAAATGATTGATCCAAGTTTCTTCGTTAGAGATTTTATTGGCGCCGGTAATCCTCTGGTACTAGCAGGTTGTACCCACCACACTAGCGGTCGTATTCTTTCCGCCGTGAGTTCTTCGGCCTTCTGGACTGGCATCATGGATGTGTCCCCGGGAGCCACTGTAGGACCCTGTAGAAGTTCGCACTCCCCGGAGCATCGGAGCCTCCTCCTCGTCCACCCAACGAAATCCATCCTCTCTCCTCTAGAAATCCGACTTCATCCGAACGCAATGGTCTTGTCCATCATACTAGCAGTCCTGATCCACCACATGCCTGCTCTTCTTCTTGGCAGGGTGACACGGCAGCGTCTTGATCAGCAGCTGACTTTCCCGACGATGAGCCACTGTAGGGCCCGTCTCGTCATTCTCGGAGCCTCCTCCTCAGAGCCGCTTCATGGATCCTCGTGTCGGTTCTGATCCCTCCGTAAGGAGTGATGCCCGCAATGGGATAGCAGACAGCTTTTATACCCGTGCCGGAGCCAGAAATCTATTTTCGAGGCTTCGGAGCTCGCATGATTTGGTTTCCGAAAATACGGTCGTCCTGATAATTCAAGTCGGGAACGTCTTATGTGAATTTTTCCTCCGCATGAAAATTACATGGGATTCTCCTCCTCGAGGTCCGTGATGGTGGCTTCTCCGATTCAATTCCGATGAATCACTGCATTCCAGTCAATTCCTCTCAAAGTTGACGGAGATAACGAAAACTATGGCTCCACTGACATCTCTTTTTTTCTCCATGGAATCGAGGACGTTTTCGATAAGACGCGCGTCAACGATCGCGTACAGCGTACAGTTCAGAGTCAATCAGAATCCGATACTTCTCGATGAGAAAGTCGCCCCACCGTGTATCCAATCCAAACCTCACCTTGTCGCGGACCGAAGTCCGATCCCGCGATAGCTCTTGCCGTCGTTGTCGGTTTTCAGCGACTGCTCCATCGGGAGGGGAAAACTATATGATCTGTATTTGGTATTCTGCAATAAATAGTCGTCGGGGGAAGCTTCCAGGGTGGCCCGAAGTCGAGTGAGTAACTTCCTTCGCCTCGCGACCAAAAAGAACCACGCCGTTGGCTAGGGCCAACGGTGGTTTCCAAGTCAGTTAGGCTCGTACCGTTACGCAGTGCGGACTCACCGGGTCGCTCCCGGATTTCACGGTCTTCCCCTGACGACGTGTCGGAAACATTGGCCAGTGTTTTCTCTCAATATCCAGGGGTGTGTGACAGTATTTGGTGTCAGAAGTGGGATACGAACCCACGCCCTCATACAAGGACCAAAACTTGAGTCTGGTGACAAACTCAAGGTCTGGTTGCTGACCTTCTCGCCCAGAGAATGTAGAATCGGTACCTCCAACTTCGGACTGGCATCACGTTCTGCAGCTTCTCCCGTCTCGGGGCCCGACTTGCCTGTTCAGGAACAGGTACTGAGTAGATGGGAGCATCCTGCGAGTTCAGGGGATGTTCTCCTTGGCCTTCCGAACCGAGAATGTTAGGATCCGTTCCGAACGTTTCGATAGCCGGTGATGCCATCGCGATAGCCGGAGCAGCTTGCGAGGGGTCTTCAAAGAGCTGCGATACGCTACCAGGATTTATCACTGCCCAATCATGCATCACCGACGGTGTCGCCGTATGTTGGTGATACAAACTTGTGGACTGTAACCCGTCGAAATCGACAGGAGTCGCGGGAGTCTGTTCTTCCGGTACCAACACTTCCTCTTGCGCGACCGTTAGATCTTCTACTTCCACAGTTTGGACGAAGGCATAAAGCTCTTGCAAGAAAATGAGAGTTGTATCCATTATTTCTTCATCGTTCACCTCTTCTTCCACTGATACTTCTTTCATCAGTTTAGATGCGACCACCGCTCGCCGGTTTGTGATGTTAGTGAGACGGGATTTCAACGGCTCAAGCGCAGCCATGAAGGCTAGGACCTTCGAGCTCAACTCTTTCTTCTGCGCTGCCGTATCATATATCCGATCGATTTTGTCCCGATAAACGCGAAGCTTCGAGGTCAGATGTCGGTACTCGAAATTCAAGTCCGCGAATTCTTCTTCCAGAGGATACATCTTGATTTCGGCGTCAGCCGATATTCCGACCTTCTTTCGACACGGCATTCCTTGTATGTCGGAACAGGATTTCGACTTTTCGGACTCTTCGTCGTCCGAGGGTGAGCGTTCTCGGTAAGCCATGGCACCTTACCGAGGGGATCAGCGTGTTCTCGAAGACACAGGCCTGATGCGTACTAAGGACGGTCCAGTGCTTCGGGCGTCGAGCGTTGAGTTAGTTCGATAGAATCACTTCTGACACCAAATACTGTCACACACCCCTGGATATTGAGAGAAAACACTGGCCAATGTTTCCGACACGTCGTCAGGGGAAGACCGTGAAATCCGGGAGCGACCCGGTGAGTCCGCACTGCGTGGCGGTACGAGCCTAACTGACTTGGAAACCACCGTTGGCCCTAGCCAACGGCGTGGTTCTTCTTGGTTGCGAGGCGAAGGAAGTTACTCACTCGACTTCGGGCCACCCTGGAAGCTTCCCCCGACGACTATTTATTGCAGAATACCAAATACAGATCATATAGTTTTCCCCTCCCGATGGAGCAGTCGCTGAAAACCGACAACGACGGCAAGAGCTATCGCGGGATCGGACTTCGGTCCGCGACACACCTGATTCCCTCACTCGGACCTCGGACCCGGAACCTTACACCCTTTTCCTTTCGTACAAAGGAAGGCGTGAATGTGAACCATTCTCATGGCTAGATAATGGGCAGTTGAACAGCGATGGGACACGAGACATAACTGTCCTGCACAGTGGTATCTCCGTCACTCCGGATTCTGGAATACCTACGTGTAAAACCGTTATGACGGCATTAATCTGGCCGTTGAGGTGATCCTATGCCGGGTCCCCCCGAGATCTCTCACACCTTGTCCCTATGGTTGGCGAACTCACAACGCTGTGACGTCACAGAGGAATGGATGCTTGCGTCTTGGCTTATCTCTTGTTAGATTGAGGGACCGCGCAAAGCAGGCGATCGGTCTGCGCAATCACGGATCGTGCTCCGTGCTGCACTCAGAGACCAGGCAGTCAATGCAACATACATGCTGCTCATGTGTGTGATGAATGGTGATGTGAGCTGATAGAAGATGGGCAAACGACTCGTGTCGGATCTCGGCCCTTGGCTCATTTTTGATATGCCCGTTCTCGAGTCCATAGTCTGTCAGATCCGACTGACTCGAGAGAATCGTCGTGCAACGTCTCGTAGGAAATGTGCAGATCGTCAGAAACGCGGGAAGAACACTCAGTATTCTGAATTTCCCCCCCGCTCGTCGATACGATTCTTCGCTTCCCATCAGGCAATTTCGCTGCTGCAACCAGTTTCAGAATCTAAACTCATTGGCTCCGGTGGATTGTCGGTCGAGATTTTCCGGATATTCCGCAAATCAGATCGTATTCGGACGCGTACGAGGCACCATGGCATTTAAGCATTGAGAAATACGGCCCAGTCTCCTACGACTCGTATTGTCATGAGAATTGTCATGATGGATTTCTGGAGGATAATTTGGAAATCCATATTAAGCGGATTCTGCTGTTTTCCCTTGAAGTGTCTGACTTCCGAACATCGGAAAGTCCTTCAAATCTCATCATAATCGGCAACCAATGCGAAAACAGAGAAAGGTCCCCCCTGACCCCTACGAGAGTCGAAGTGACGACTTCCCGAAGTTTTCCTGATGAACTTTCTGTCTAGAGAAAGTAGGCAGGTGGGTATTCTAGTCGAGAGTATTCGACAGCCCTCGTCTTCGGAGCGATAGCTTCTTCGTATAAATCCCGACGAAAATTGTCGTTCCGTCGATATCCCCGTGCAGTCAACGAAGACAACGAGGACCAGAAAGTTTCCCCATCGTCATTCGTCATCTCACGGAGGTCTTACCATGATCTCCCTATCGTGACGGACATTAGCTTTTCGGTGAATCACCACACGACAGCGAAGACCGAGTATGAGACAATCCGAGTGGAGCTGTCGTTTCGATGGGGGATTCCTTCACACCCACCATCCTCGATTCGGTATCCCTAATGGACGAGAGAAATACTTGTCCAGCCCCACACTATGCATTGTCTCCGGAACGTAGCTCAAGAGCGAGAGCCCCCGATAAGAACATCGATAGGATCCTTGAGATGTCCACATGCCGATTTATTCAGCAAATTGTATCCCGCCCATCACGGCTCTATTCTCATGGACCAATGGCGCTACGAGTTAGAGCTCGATGCGTGCGTCCCGAGAGCTCACCCACTGGGTGGAACCCATTCCGTCTCGCGGACTTACCGAACGAGATGCACTCACGAATCGTGAACTGAATGCATCATGAACGTCTCACGTAGATTTGTAACCTCGAGACGAAGACTTGGAGCGGTGGTCTTTCGAGTATTTTTCAACCGTAGCCGTTGGATAGATCATATCCGGCGATTATCCGTAAAATTTCCCCGCCTCTAGGCTCGTCGATAAGGTCCGGAATTCGGAAAACCGTGGTGCACCCATATTCCATGACCCACGAGAAGTTTTCCGCAGGAGAGAAGTCGTTTCGTTCCCCCTGGGGGACGGGAACCCGAGAGCTCGGGAGTAGCTGGCCCAATGCCCGAATTGGCCTCGTCAGGGATTTTTTGACGAAACATCATTTATTTTTTTGGAATTATTTCATCTGACAGCTCACAGGAATAACAGTATACTTGGGAGCAGCTCTAAGCGAACTTTTCGCGTCAGAGATATTGGTAGTTCAGCCTAGAGCTGTGTGAGTTTATAACGTGGAGATTTTACAGTGTAGTCTTCGTGAGGTCGAACGCGCTGTGTCGCTGTGATCTCACTCAGTTTACGTCGGCGTCGGTCAACTTCGTTCGTCGTCAGGAGATTGCCTGACTAGAATATGTCGTCAAGCGTCGCAAGACATTCCCATTGAGTCGGCAGCGTGCCTCGGCTGAAACCGACTCATTCATCCTGTGGCTTCCGCTCAGCATTTGAGAGACCGTCGGATTCCTTGGGCATCGCTTAGGTCATATACTAATGTTGACCGTCATTATTCTAGCCGTTGTTTCGAAGGTCGAGAGACTATCTCCCATGCACAAGTAATTTTGACTCATCTCTCATAACATGACTGAGCGAGTCGCTGTCATGCGAGTGATCTCTAGAATTCGATTCACCATGGTCGAACGTGAGCGCGGACTGGATAATGAACCAGGCATTGCTGTCGTCATCAGAGCTCAGAAAACTGCTGAATACTCTTGCAGTTATCTGCGCAGCATGAAGACTTTCCCAATATTCCACGGAGCGTCGAAGACTCACCAACGCTTTATCCGAATGCAAGTGTAGGGCCCCCCATGTCGTGTCCAAAGCTCCCCCTTCGTGAGTCGATCCTGGCAACAGTAGCGTTAGCTCCGGCAGTCGACAGTGGTGAGCCAGGGATCGCGGATGAACGTTATGGCATCGACGACAGCTTCTGGGTGTTGATTGCTCTCATCGGAACCCGGTTCCGTGTAGACTGGACTCGGACGACCCGCTCTCATCTGTTCAACCTGGCAACTCCCGATCGACATTTGCTCATGACTCATGACTCATGAGTCTCTAGTGTATAAACGGAGTTCCGAGGGAGGACAGCGACACGATTTTTTCTCACCGAACGGCTGCTCCCATCCTGTTACCCTTAGCAGCGTCCTAGTCGCGAAAAACAAGCGGTACTCATTTTTCTGCACGGTCTGTCGGAGAACTGAGGCTATTAACGGTTTGTCCGAGCTGACTGGACCGCAAGACTCATAATCGAAAATCGTAAAACGTTGATGATTGGAACAATGTTCGGACTTTCTCTCCCTGTTCTGGAAGTGGGCTCGTGCCCCTTCCCGAATAAGGGCTCTATACAAACGCAACGCGGACTGCGGAACCGTTATCGGTCATCGCGGGAAGCAACTTCACATCGAATTCAGATCATGCGCTCTGGATTCCCTGCAACACGTTCTGGAACTTTGTACTTATGACGTCTTCGTGTTCGCTGACGACTAGAATCCGAAACTCTCCAAGCGATACAACTCTTTATCGACATGGGGCTGGGCTGAGTGGGAGAATGGGGTGTGAGTGCGCACGGAAATTCTCCTCACGAATTAAGCCGCTCCTGAGGAATTCGGATCCGTAAACGGTAGGGCTTTCGTAGAGGAGACTCATGGCCAAGCCGTCCGGGAATTCCCGATCCAACCTTGCAAGTGATTTGACGACTCGGGGAACTGGATTTGGGTTCTTGGTGATATCACTTCCCGAACAAAGTACAACGTATTGTCGGATACGCAAGAATCTCTATTCGCTGAGCAGCTAGAGGGGATCCGGAGTAGCTGAATCGTGTGGAGTCCGAGAGGAGCGATTGAAATTGTTCACGAGCCCGTGGGATATTCTTTTCGAACATCGAAATGATTACTCGGAATACGAGGGCCGCAGCTGGGGAACGTATTCTTCAGTTATCCTGGACCGAAGTTTCGAATCAATGTGAGGAGCGCGAGCAACCGCAAGGAAGTTCAATATCCTGACACGGCGTGACGTCATCATACGTAGTTAGGAAGTTTCATTATAAATAAAAGTTCTCCCGCGATCGAGCTAGATCGCGGCGAAGTGCAAAGTTTTTCCCGCTCATTTTAAAACCTGTATCCCGGCAACAGCGCAGTCGATCAACTCACGCATTTTTTCGGTGTACCCGACACGCGGAGCGGAAAGTAACGATGCATGCATCGCCAATTTTCGTTTAACTTGCTGTTCCGGAGAGCTGTTAAGAGGTCGAGTCGGCGCAGCGGACTCGTTCCCCGAGGATATTAAAACGTGATGAGAACATTTGTACCGGTGTGGTTCGCTCTCAAGCGGGGATCGATGTTCAGAAAAGGATCCGTACTTTCCGAAAACACATCGTGAGAACCGGCGTAGATGACCGTCAACAGCCTCTCGCTGTTCCTCGAGTCTTGTCGTCGGGCTCATTCGCAAGACTCGTCGGGGGGGGGGGGCGTGCACCGAGGTCGACGATCGCGTCCAAACACAGATCGACTCAGTAGCGTTTGGTGAAAAATGTTTCGGTGCGGAATAGTCGGTCAGTGCTCGTGGCCGCTGGCGAAGCCTTCGCGAGGGGGTCTGGGAATATATACGAGCTCCAGCTTGTCCATCTCGCCACGGGTCGCAATCAGGGGCTGTACATCTCGCAGAGATCTCTTATTCTGACCTTGATACGAATGGTGCTGAGCGGCGCCGTGTTCCCGAACCGGATTGATATAACATTGTTCTCAGCAGAAGCCTCACTCCCCATATCCCTTGTAATGTTCCGCTACTCCTTTGTCAGAGCCGACTATCCTAAACGACTCCCAAGGAAAGTTCGGCAATTGCTTTGACATTTCAACTCCACGTCTCTGAAACTCCTGGAAGCGGAACGGAAAGACCCTTGCCTGATGCTAATGAGAGGGCTCAAAGTATATGCAGATTGAGGGGAACTCGCGATCATGGCTACCTCTGGCTATGGCCCTCGAGTGGTGAACCAGGAGAGCTCTCATCTTACACGGATGAGACTGGAGTCTCGAGGGTACATAACATTCAGAAGGATTGCGTAAGGGAAGCACTGATTGCTGTGAGAGGTCTATAAGGCATCCCCCACCCCCCACCGATTAGGGGCCACTCAGGAACTACATAGGATTCGGCTGACCCGGGACACACCATTCGGAGGAGACATGCGTCCCCCGGAGCCTTGTTCTGCAGTCGGCTACGGTTCTCGGAATGTCTGTCAGGCTTCAGGCCTTACCCTCAGCGAAAGTCTCATGCGTGCGCCGTTCTCGTATTCAAGGCCCCGAGTCGCGTTAGCTCCGCTGTTCCGTTCGCAAGCGCCCATTTTCTCGTTCCCCTTGTTGCTCGGGACGTGTTATCGTTAGAATCGAGCACGCGCGAAATGAGAGGACCGCCCGGCATCTCACTCACCCAGTCTGATATGGCTATCGGGTGTTTGTATCGAAGTGATGCTATTCATGCGAGACTCATGCGCCCGTGGCTGCTAGCGTGACCCCGAAGTTTCTCATCGTACATCGAGGAACACTACCGCTACGCTCCAAAGATGCCAATCCTTTCTCCTGCGGCCGATCTGAAGCACACCGAACGTTGATGCGATTCGACACCGAAGAATGTCCCTAGACGGACGGGTGAAAGAGCCAAAACTTTAGGTATAATTGGATATTCGAGAATGTCCGGAATATCCAGGACCATTAATCATTATGTATCAGATCACGGGTCGGTGCTTCCGAGCGGTTGCGGAGGCCATTGTCGACGCGATGGGGCAACGCTCAGGTTCCTCGTCACCGCTAGAAAACTTGAGTTTCGGATTTCTGAGTTCTATTTCGAACTAATCGTTCCAGGCAGAGCCACACTCCCGCAAGAATCAGCTCATCTACCGCGAACGCTCTGAGCCCGATATCATAAGCTTTCGTTTCTGGGATAGACGTAGAAACAGCATATTCAGTGCTGAAATCGACCAGTGATTCGACGTTCCGCCGAATAGTAACCACTCGTTTTCGGAGGAAGACTCTCTCAGAGCGAGCTTTCGTGATATCTTTATTAAAGGAAGGAGCTCGCGCGATGGGGAGAGAGCGAAAGCATTATGAATCGGACGGCATGCGATATCCGCGGCTCATACGTCATTCGACACGCATAATTCGATGTCAGGCCGGATCCGAGGCGTATTTTCTTGTCTGAACCCTCCGGGAGATGAAACATGAGTCATTTCGGAAACAAAGTAAAAAACCATATGTTTTCGCTTCAGCGAAAACTTCGAAAAGGTCGCAGGTTCTGAGGGTCAATAATGATTAATCCCTGACCTATATTCGTGGGCCTCCGGGCGGATCTGGAAGGAATGCAGCGATTCATGTGGAATCGTCGAGAGTGCCGTCAGACCTGTCGATTGACGAGCTAAAGTTCTCGAGGACTTCGAGGCTCTCATTGACTGGCTCCGAGAGCGTGAGACCGTTCACTTGGCTGACTTCTCCGCATCCATAGCTTTCCTGAATTCATCGATAGCGCTTGCTCGAAGCTCATTCTGAACACCAGCTGCAAGCCATCACTCGAAAGGGGATCGCATGGCATCAGCGATGCCGTGAGCTGCGGCGATCATCTACAAGCACCCCAGCTCAAAAAAAACGTAATCAAGAATCGTCGCCCTCTCTCCTTGGAAAGTCAGTCTGGTTTTCCCGAAAGTGGTCTCGATTCTACCTGCCTGAGAATCGGCGTCGATCAACGTCCTTCCGAAGAAGTCTACGAAGCGAGAACGAAACGATGCCAAGAATATCCGCGCTCCTCCGTGGAAGAATGTGAACGGAGAGCAAGTTTGCCGAAATATATCAATATAGTCGGCTGAGAGCAATAAAACGGGCGAATCCCGCCATGTCTGAGACCGTAGCATCCGATGTCTGCGGTCTCGGGTAGATGTTGCACAGCAACTGGTGAACGGCCGGGTAACCGCTACGGCGAGCACCGATGCAATCGACCGTGGCACAGCTTGCCGTCGGGACTGATTGACCAACGTTCTGTTTACAGCTCGAGGTTCCCGCTTAGCCTTCGTCCCGTCGGTGATTTTGCTTGCATGCTCTCCCCAGGCAAACATTAAGAACGCTTTCCCCATCGCTGGCTCACCTGAGAGCATAGGTAGTTTTTTCCTGATCCCGGGGTCGATGGGTGGCGGCTTGACCGTAAGTCGGGGAAATTTTAGAGAAATGCTCTGGTACTCTTTTGAACCCCATCATGATGTGCATGCTCATTTTAAATATGCTGATAAGCGTCTCGCGTAACATCGCGGCACCATGGGGCTATCAGTGCATGGCTCGGATGTAGTTCCGATCAGCTTCCGAGACTTCCCGAGAAAGTGCTCTAGCTTCTGGCAGGAAGAAGACGCGGTCTGAGGTTCCGTGTGGCTCTCGAGCAGAACAAGGGTTCACAGCTCAGGGAATTCTCCAACAAATCACTTGAGCATTCCGCTAGTGGACCTTCATTAGCGGTTGTTGACCGAGTTCGAACGCGTGGGGTTCATCGAGGAACTTCTTCCGCCATGCAAAACAGACTAGGCACACTAGTCATAGCTTTCGAATGCGCTCCGGGAGCCAACGGTGCGGTGCTCGAAATTAGGCGGACGAGGGGGAACCCTGGGACCGAGTGGCGGAGTTCTAACGTGAATTATCAGTCCTTCCGAAAATGATGCGAAAACGCCGCATGAAAACTTGAGGTCCTTCTCGCGTCGGCAGGAACAACGAGTCTCGAGCAGATCTCCAGGGTTGGAGAATTCGATAGTCTTCGGTCTCGGCCTCCTCAGTAGCTTCGAATTCATAGCTGGGGAATTCTGGCGGAAGAATGTGAGCCCCGATCCTGCTTCCGTTTACGAAGTGCGTGAGGCTGCAGCTTCGCTTATAGGCCTCCCTCCGGGGGTAGGCTCCAAGGACGAAAATGAAGCAGCCCATCAGAATTCCTCGACGCCGACGTCAGACATGTAAAAGCGGAGCGGGCATCATAATCGGGTATAAAGTTTTGGGAGCCGTACCCCGCTGCAAGCGAAGGATACCGATGAGTAGAATAGCGAGTAGCGACGCTGTTCCGAAGGAGGCGAGCGAAAATCGGACCCTTCTCACATTCGGCTGCTCCAGCTCGAGAATAGAATATGTAACCGTTCTGTTCCGAGCTTCGAAAGAATTTTTGATCATTGTTGTGCGGCTGCGCGGATCGAAATCCGATTCTGCACATCGGAACTCCCGCGTTTATCTCGACGCGGCGATCCGCTGCAACCGAGCGATCAGACGGTGTTAGGCCGTGACCGCGGTTGATACCATACTCGGCAATCACTCGCGGATTTCTGTCAATGTCATCTGTAGAAATAATCGTGGCGTGCGCGAGTTTGCCGGTCGGAATCCGGCGACAGGTCACCGCCTACGGAAATCGGAGGCGGTTTCGAGGATTCCTTTTGGGTAGAATACGGAGCACGAAGCGATGTATATAAATCTGATAGGTTGGGATCACAGCCTCGGACTCCAGGTTCCATGCCCTGGCGCCGCAAGGTGGTCGATGTGGAGCTCCACGGAATTCGATGAAGAAAGCTTCGCTTGCTAGAGAGTCTCGGCGGTATTTTCCTCAGGTACCGATTCTTGAGGCCATCCCATCAGGAGCTGCTGTTGTGCTGGGAGCAAAGGTCCAGCTTTGCGGATCTCGAATCCTCGACCGTTGAATTCTCAAATAGCTGAGCGGATCAGCATGGACAATGAACTCTTGGTGGTATGAACTTACCGAGGTCACGAACGGCCTCCGGAAGCCGAATTCGCGTTCCAATAATGCTCCAATCAAAACTGTCAGCTCTGCCGAGTCTATGCCGAAAGCGAACAAATTCGAGAGGGTCGTATATTTGTTCGCAACTGGAATCCATGGCTTTGAAGCGTCGTGAATACATTTGCATGCATCCCGAGGGCGAATCTGATTCCTAATTCCGCTCCCATCGCCGCTCGGGCTACTTGAAATTCATGACTCTCAAAGGATGAACCACAATAATTATGACCAGTCGCAGCCGGTCGTCATGTATGATAATGAGAATAATTATGAACTCTTCCGCACCGGTCTGACCACAGTGTGGAGACCAACAAGCCAACGAATTGGAAATTTTGTCCTTTCCGAGCTGAACGGGTCAGTGGAGCAGTGCAATAATCGTGCCTCGAATTCCCGATCGACATCTCTCCGAGTAGAATGCACTCTACTTCACGAGCGGAACGCAGACTCGCTACTCGCTACATCCTCCACGTTCCCTCCCACCGTAGGCGGGAGGAATCCTGCGTGTCTCCTAAGGGATCTCTTCGAGTTCTGTGGATGAATCTACCGAGTCGTCGCGAGGTGCCCCAATTCCTCGCCAATCCGCAGAGAGGAATCCTCTTATTATTATGCTACTGAGAACATCTTGTGAAGATCCTCGAATATTTCACTCAGAGATAGGAGACAGGGCCTGACTGGCATCAGCTTACTACATGTCACATGACTGATCATTGAAGCTCCTGAACTTCGGATATTTTTGTTTCCCTTCTTTCGAATATGGATAGTCCTGATGGTAATACCCTCACTTTAGCTCACCCCGCATCTTACGGCGGCAGGAAAACTTATCGGCGGCAATCCCCTTGTCGATTCGATCGTTAGTCTTCGCTTCCGCGTATTCGATAAAGATGAAATGTTTGCGAAGGAACTGTACTGACCATTGATCGCAGACCCCAGATCTCCCATCAGACTTCTGATACTGTAAACTTCGCTGACTCAGACATGTAGGGGAAAGGCTCTTTCGCTGCGATTGCGCGGAGCGTCCGATATTCCGGAGCTGGAATCAATCAATGGATTGATTTGATTGCATCCTTTCATGGCAAAGAAAAAAAATCAATGGATTCCGATAGATTGGGAATGCGGATTCAGCTCTCGATAAGTCGCTGGACCGATCCGAGAGTTCGCAGCACAGATTCAACTGAATCCCTACGACCAGTCTTCAGCAAAGATATGTCACAATGAAATACCTCATCGCCGAATTCCATTACTGTGATCATGACCGTGGGGGTGAATGCATGATCACGTGAATAGCCACAGGCGTATCTGGATGCCCGTCACTCAGTCTGAGATTGGAGCATTCGAGCGTCATCCTGTGTATACCGCTCTCTGGTGACGGATTTGCGGAGTTACGGCGCAGCGTCGCATCGCTCGGGGGACTTTTTCCATGTTTTGTTGCCTTTCCTCCAATACGCTTAAAAGCTGTCCAGTTCCGTTCATTGTTAGTGTCTGAATTTGAGTGACAGCTCCAAGTCCTCACTGGGCCAGCCCATTCTTCGCCTAACAGTCCCCTTTGAAGTTGTTCCGCTGGAATTCGATTCCTACCACGAGGCGCAAGTATCGAACACCTGATGTATTATCTTCTTAGAGTGGTCACGAGGGGGAGGAGCGGCGCCGAGCGAAACACCCTCGAAATTGAATCGATTTCCGGCTCGGCTACAACTTGTATGATCAAGTGTCACATCATCCGTGACTGCGCTTCCATCAGTCAGATCTCTTGCAGGAAATATTTCGCTGATCCTGAGAAAGATATGCCTGGTTGCCAATGGGTGCTCCATGGGTTGACTCCCGACATGTACTACATCTACTTATTGTTGAAGTCGGGCAGCGAATCCCGCAGGATTGTGTGCTCATCATGATCTCAAATCGAGTACGCATCGATGAGGATGACATTTGAACTTGAGGCCCTCCTCGACACCCGTCTCTGATGCGGCACTCCACCTGTTCAGCTATCTTGGGTTCGCGTTGGGCTTCCAAAGAGGTCACGGCGTCTGCTACATGATCGACAATCCTCGACCTAGAGACCGTTTCGAGAAGCACGGATTTCCAGATGTTTTCTCCGAAATTGTCTGATCGCTGGAAATGGCGATGCCGCTCTCCGGAAAGTCGAGACATTCATCGAGCGAATGCACGGGAAGGTTCGGAGCTCAACCCGAGATATCAAGATTCTCATAAAAAGACGTCAGATACGACGCCATTTCGGACCCGGGATATTGGAAAATCCTGCATCCCTGAAAGAGATCGACGAATGCAATCGTTCTGGCTTTCGCTCGGAATGAGAGCAGGCGCGCTCCGGGATTGAATACTCGAATACGCAAAGGGAATCGGACGCCGTGATCAAGTGTTAGTCGTTCTCTCATGATCAAAATTACCCTAATGGAAGATCGAGTTTTTGAATGCATTGTGGCCTTGAGTCCAAAGCCGAATAAATAAGTTTTATTCACCACCATTTCAGTACGTCTTCTCGAGACATTCATCTCGGATAAATTACATCGTTCTCTTCACGCGGACTTTTCTCTCCCTACGTTTCTTCACTCATCTCTGTATAAATTACTTCTCTACTACTCTAAATAAATCAAGATTTTTCCCTTTCGTGGTTCGAGCTGCAAGAAGAAGAACTCACACATCGACTCAGCCCGCGGCGGATGGAGCGGGAAATTTCCGAGCTGATTCCTAGGGGGAAGGCTTTGCCAGAGAACCATCAATCTTCGAGAAGAGTCGACGATCTTACCCTATCACAATCTCTGGCATCTGACGCGGCATTTGCCGGCGCCGGGAAGAAGATCTGATTCTCTCGAAGACAGCGGGCTCTCTTCCTTGGGAGCCTCGCCCCCCGGAAGCCGAATATGTGACGATTGAAAGTTTCATCGACTATAAGATGTGCGCATTGATCAAGATTCCGATAGCGATGGCGTTCCTTCATCATGCGCTTTTCACGTCGAGTCGTGTGTTCCTTGTCTCCCATACACCAAATTTTCGTCCCCGATTTCCCATGACTGTTCCTCCCGAGGGACTTTGGGGATAATCTAAACTCCCATAGGTTTTGGGGCCTCAGCTACTTGCTGTTGCTGCGTTTGTTGGGCAGGCTGGGCAACGGTGGCTTGTTGCTGGGGTTTCTCCTGAGCGATTGGGGCGACGGTCTCAGCGATGACTTGCGGCTTCTTGGCGACCTGCTCTACGGCAGCCTGCAATTTCGAACAGTTCCATCAGAACTCGGCATCGAGATTCAAATCTACTAGAGATCCATTCATTATCGAGTCGGATCCTTCAAATTCGAGCTTTAATACCTTGACAGGGGTCGGGACGTCCTTCACCATCGGGGCAGCGACGGGAGCGGCGGCGGGAGCGACTTTGGGGACCTGCGCCTCCTTGACGATCGGAGCCACGACGGGGACCTCCTTCTTGATCTGCTCCTTCTTCTCAACGGCTTCCTTCTGAGGGACAATAGGCTTCTGGGCGACCGGTTCAACGGCGTCCTTCCCAACCGAGTGCACGATGGGTTTCACGGGAGCGTCGACCTTCACCTTGACCTGCTGGGGAGCCTCGACGGCGGCAGATTGAACTGGAGCCTCCTTGGCGGGGATCTTCTCCTCCTTCTTGGCCACCTGAGCCTCTTCGGTGACCTTGTGGACCTGCTGGGGAGCGGGGACCGCGATCGGCTGCTGGTAGCTGACGGCTGCATGGAGAGCGTCGACAACGGGAGCAACAGCGATAGGCTGGGGGGCAACGACGGCGGGCATGGCGGGAACGGCAGCGGGAACAACTTCGATCACAGCGGGCTTCTCGGCGACGAGGGAGGCAGCTGCCAGGGGCTCAGGAGCGACTGTCTCCTCGATCTTGGACACCTCGGCAACAGAGGGGACCTCAACGGGGACGATTGCGGGAACCTCGATGGGAGCCACGGGCTCGGAGGCGACCGCTGCGGAAACAACAGGAGCGGCCTGAGCCATGGGGGCTACGGGTTCGGGAGCATCAGCGGGAGCGGTCGGAATCTCAACAGCTGCCGGCTTGGGATCCTTGGCGGCGATCAGAGCGGCATCGGCGGGCACCGGGGCAACAGCGGGAGCGGCAGCTCCGGCAACGGCATCGCTGTCGAGTCCAGCAGCGTATTGAATAGCCTTGACGGGGTTCTGTTCACAAGCGGTGGGTCGTCGGCACTTGTACGTGCAGTTCTGGGTATCACAGACTTGGAGGGTACATCTGTACCTACAGTCGACACCAGCACCAATCTGATTTGCGGGTCTGCGGTCGTAGTCTGGTCTCCGATCGTAGTCGGGCCGGGGTCGGTGCTGGGGGGCGGCCAGTACAACGGCGCACAGAGCGGCGATGACGAGAACCTTCATCTGGAAAGATGAAGGGGGAGTTGTCTCATCCGAATCGGGAAAATCGAGAGCAATGACTTAATTAAACATAGAGAGAAAGAAGCACAACAGCTAAAACACGACGGGCACGATTTCGAAACGAGCCGCTGAGTCCGAGGCTTGTCGCATATCCAGACGAGGACTGACGAGGGAAGTCCAAAATTTAGTGCACAAGTAACATTGCAGGTGTTGAACGACTTCCGAGCCAGAGCGGAACAGGTGTTAAGCAGGTGCCGGGCAGGGGCGAACGAGAGAAGGCAGATGCTTGACGCTTGGTAAAAGCAAAGTGAGAGTTCAAAAAGCGACACGCAGATGTCGAGCCGGTCTGACGGAGTAGTGAGGAGGGGCAGCAGGTGGTGACGAGCGAACACACAGAGTAGTGAGAGCACACACTTGGACGAGGGTAACTGCTTTTCCTTACCTTCGATTGAATTGAATGCTGGTGCACAGAGCAGGGGAAATTCTGCTATGCTCTTCTGGAGCTCCGGTCGGCTTTTTAAGCGGCTGAGCTCTCGGGAACCCGAAGAGGGAAAGAGTCGTAGTCGCTGGAGAAAAAGACGCTTTCAGAGAGGGAACCGTTGTCGCGGCAGCGCGAAGCAGAAGACATAGAGGTGATGATGATGAGGACCGGAGAAATGGGAACACTGCTTTCGTCAGTCAGGACGCACCGACTTCGGACGATGGACGTCGGACGTCGAAGTGACTGCCCAGAAAAAAAGGATAATATCGAAAACCACCCGTCTTCAGCAAAAGAGCGCGCTCACGGTGGCAGCGGCGACATCAACAAAAGCAGTCACAGTAACTAAGAGTTACCGGTTTGCGAGTTGCCACAGAAATCGCACGAAGTCATTCGAGCTTCGCCTGTGCAGCTCATCCGTGTCAGGAGTGTTAGGGTCGAGCTGAATACCAGTGACTTTTCTTCCCGAGCCATTTCATATCGATGGGATATCCATTCCCGATTATCACTCTTGCTGCTCCTTCCAGAGATGGACCGCAACTGAATCGAATTAGTTCGCGTTTCTGTCTCAGACTCGCGATGATTCCTCATGACCAGGTCCTGCTGGAAAGAGGACCGATCCTCAAATGAGCGTGAGCGAAGCTGAAGAAATCGATGTATAGGAGTCTCGCCCATTGACAATGCAGATCATTCGCCATACCGCGGTCTTCTGACTGAGAGGTATTGTACTTTCTACGCTCACGCTTTCAGAAGAAGAGACGACACCGCACCGTACGTTGGAGTCAACAAAAGGCTTCACGTCGCCACATTTTCGGGCAGCCCAACGTGGTCTACAGATCCCTGTCCACAGGTCAGTCGGAGGGCGTTTCGTACCCGCGAGAAGAATGCTGGTCGAATGAAGCATAGCGATCGTAGCTCACTGAGAAGAGAAGTCGCTCCGTCAACGGAACACCGTAATTTCGTTTCCACGCACGAGACTGAGCTCGAAGGATTTGCCGAGAGCTCGTTGAGACCATCCGACGCACATCGATCCGTAATACGTTCAGCTGATCGCATTCGACGGTATGATGGTCCCAGATCGCCTGAAAGATTTGTCAAGCACTAAGGAAACAAATGAAATACCGTGTGGGTATGATTCGTGTGCTGAGGCGTCGGATTCGACACCGGAGCTGGACCCCCTCTGGTTCCTTCGCGAGTTCTACGAATCGCGGTGTCCAGAGCCAACGACATTTTTAATGGTTTTACTGCCGATATGCGAATCGCCGAGCACTATGCTCATGGTAGAACAAGGAGCTCCGCGGACAACATCGCGGGGAACGCTAACCGGTGGAAACGGGAAAAAGACTTCAGTACGACTCAAATGGTGAAATCGTTCAGAGGTCAGCGACTCCGTAGGCTCCGGGCTAAGAAGCATGCTAGGCAAGTCATTTTATGTGCAATCGCTTCAGAAGGGACACTTTGGCCAGAGTTAATGACTTCTCGCGGCCATCCTGCCCCGACTGCCTTTCGTTCGATTCGAAAGGATTGGTCCCAGATCCGAGTTTCGCCTCCAGATGCAGAGAGTCGGGCCAGAAATGATTGAGCTATACGAAAGAGATTCGTATCGAAATACACAAGCGAACGTATGAGACTCGAAACGTGCTCGACAATCTGGCGGGTCCGCGGCTGATTTTTGCTTCTGATTTTCGTTCCCTCGGAGCTGCGAATCGGATGTAATTCAAGGAAACGAATCTACATTCCGTCTGCAGATCCCGCCGGCGCGTTTGCTTCCAGATAATAGGCGTTGGAATAAACGATGTCTAGTGAGATATGCGGGCGTCTGGTTACGCCGGAGAATTCCCGGGGTATTCCGAGTACCGTTTCTTCCGAAGAACATTCTGGGAGTATAACGATAATTTTCTGCTCCGACTAGACACAATTTGTGCAGAGGCAACCTCTAAATCACTATTATGTGAGAATATGCAGGTGATGGTAGCTTGTGCTCTTCTTTGGATAGATTCGCAAACGCGAAACGCTCCGACAGACCAGGTCTTATGGCCGTTAATAGTCATTATATCATTTCTGTTGGTTTCTTTTTCCATTCGCATTCCTCGCCTCTGCTTCCACGGCGATTGTGGAATGAGGAGCGCGCCGCTTGGCTTGCAAATGATATGTCCTGCCACTGACCTTTGCTCGCAGCCCGATGCCCCGGAAAACGCTCCGAGCCTCTTGCTCGAGCCAGTTCCAAGTACCATTGGATCGATCTCGAATTTCCCGCTCTGGTTTTTTGTTCGCTCCCTCCTCTCAGGAGGGCATTAACTCCCTTCCTGCACTCAAAATAAAATATTCGGGCCCGCTTCCTGGATGAGAAACTCTGTGGGACGTCATTTTTCTAGCTATGCTCAGTAACTCTATCAGTTGTTTTGACGAGAAGAAGTAATTCTCACGCGACAAATTTCCTCTTTGACCTTATCTGATCTTGTCATTTTCAGTCGATTATGCAAAGTAATCGGTCAAACGTGAGTCGGGCTACCGTCGTGACGGATGCGCGGAAGCAGAAACCGAGTATCGGGATCGAATCCACGATCTCGTCTGGGAGTCTCGAATAGAACGTGCACCGTGTACGGCAGGATAGCGGGCTTTCTGAACCTGATTATAGAACCTTTTCGGGGAAATGGGAAACCCATGATGATCGAGGAATTGAGCCTCCGGAGCATGCGGTGCAATCATTTCGAGGAAGCCCGAACTGGTGCGGACGAACGCTGATTCGTGCAGGAGTTCCGCGTTGATCGTGCGATCAGCAGCACTTCATTGGTTCGAGCTTCTGGATCATCGATTCTGGAAGCTCGGAAGCTTGCGGAAGTCTGCTGCTCTCCCGAACAGGGCGGTGGATGAGCTTAGAAAACATGCAGAACGTATCATCAAGCGACGATGGACAAGTAGGAAATGAAAAGTGTGAAGCGACCGCTTGAAATCGACAACGGCGCAGACGACGTCGCGAAGCTAACCTCCACACAGAAAGAGGAAATCGATGTAGAAGACGGTGGAATCGGGGCCGCTCGCGATACCGAAACAGCAGCAGGAATCATGAATGTGGATGGATTGACGTCCGTTGTGACGAGTAGACATTTCAACGGTTCGACCGAAAGAATTCTTTTATACCCCATACCGAATTCTCTGCTTCCCCCTATGCCTTCTCCATTCTTTGTTTTGACAGGAGGAGGAAAGTCCTAGATTGTCCTGAGACACGCAATCGAAGTGGATCCCATGCGATTTTGCTCGAAGATTCGAAAACGGGCAGGTACGAGGCGCCACGCAACATAAAGATGCGACCGCATCGAGTCGAACGGAATCCAGGCCAAAGGGAAGAATTCTTCTGTCGTCCGTCTGTCCAGTCAACCAGACAGTCGATGAGCCGAGTTGACTGGCTGGATATTCAACAAGCTATGGCTATACAAACCAGAAACCTTGAACTGATAAAGCTCACCACCACGATAAGCGACAAATGGCTTTCTAACCATCGCTTACACATCGTGGGTCAACGCGGCTCCATGATGTCGGCGATTTATCATTCAATTCGATTTGTAGCGAAGGAAAATAAAAAACGCCGCCGAGCGATAAAGAGAATTCCGAGAGATAAGTTGCGGAAAAAGAGAGAGCGTGCTTCGAGAATGCGGCCAAAGGCTGAAAAGCTCTGTGGGTCGGAAAAGTAAGCGAGGTGAGGAGTGAGGAGACGTGAAAAGAAATGAAACGGCTCTCTGCAGAGAAAGGTGACATCTTTCGTAACTGTTATCTGATTAGGTAAGCCGACACGGATTTTTTCGAAGATCTCCGATTAAATTCCTGAATTCCAATACGGTTTCCTGTTTGATCGAAAATACCTCAAAGGAGCAGCTCTCGTCGTGTGAAAACTCCACGAAGAGGAGAATTCAGAAGGTTTTCAAGAGAATCACTCGGGTGGCGATCGTGATCGGCTCCAGGGATCACTTCGCGACCGTGCCAACACTCGGAATATCACTGATACAAGATATAGGTACATTCTATGCGCTCGGCAGAGGTCCGCGCACGCAAGCCATGAAGCATCTCTGCCGTTGAATCCGCGAAATTTGTCGGTTCATGTTCAGCATCCGCTGCATATGTAGTTATCGGTCCTCGATGAGCTGTGTGATAATAATGAGGAGGGGAAGTCGCCGCATACTGAATAGTTTCTCGAGGAAAAGTTCGGGAGGCCTCCCCGTGTAGGAACAGAGAAAAAAACTCCAAAGACCGACACCGACGACCACAACAACCTCATCGCCATCAGCACTAGCCAAGGGTCTGTCGAAAAGCACAGCTCTGTGTAGCCCTGCTGGCACAGAAAATGAAGCTCGGTTCGATTTGATTCGCTCAGCAGGATGAAGAACACCGGCATCATGAAGTACAGTCGTCCATCCCCAACCGAAACTTCCACAGCTCTGGTGGGATCCGATGGCTGGTGGCGGGGCGACCTGTCGATGAGTCGACTCTATGCGACTCAAAGAAACATTGGAGTCCTCGGTCGACCATGAGGCCTGGCGGAGGGTCCAGACATTGGCTGGTTTCCGATCCTCGTATGGACGCCGTTTTCACGCGATCACGTACGCATTCGAAATTGATGTCGAATCCACTGCTGCTCAGAGCAGAACAGTGGTAATTGGAGAAATGAAATTCGCGAAGCAGCTGGCTCGCCGGCGATTTGGCGGACGTTATCGCGTGATGATCGTCAGGTCACTTCGCATCCGTCATTCCGCCCGAGCGGCGCGTCTTCAATTCGGCGGCGAACGATGCGCCTGGAAAAGTCCCGTTGTGTCGTGGCTCGCATCATTAAAACGTCTACGAGAAATATTCTTGCTCGATCACTCGTTAAATGCTTCGATCTTCCGCCGCTGGAGCGATCGCTCTCTTTTTCATCGAAACGCGCTGGAATCCACTCAGCTACGCGGCCACTTTCCAACTTTTCTGGATACACAAAGTTAAAACGGAGGCGATTATCCGAATGAGAGGTCAATGCCCTGTGAACTTTCGCTGTCAGTCGACATTGGTCCCGAATTTCTTGCGGGACCCGATAGACATTCTCGAAGGCATCCGATTCTGAGTTTTTGCGAGCAGTCATAGGAGAACATCATAATATAAACGGACCCTTACTCATATAGCGATCGGGAAGCTATCGTCGAGTGGGGATGGGACTTCCTCAGTATTGATTCTGATCCCATTCTATTCGACACCGCCCCTCCCTTCGGGAGTTTCATTCTCGACCCCACCGGCATTTTCCACACTAGCTGATTGCGAGGGGCAAGCTCTCACGAAGCGATATCAACAGGATCAATAGGAGACTTCGCCCCTCTAGATGAAGAATTTCCGAACGCATCGTAATATCGTCAGGCTCCTCAACCGATGGGGGATTTCAGCACAGAGCAACTCTGGATTCCTCGGGACGTGTAGGATTATTCCCCGAATTTCCTTGCCAGGGCCGGGACCCAGAACGAAGAAATGTTTGCGCGGAGACTTTTCGCGTTTTGTCAACGACTCCGCTCTGAGGCGCTTCCGTTGCCAAGTTATCGCACGGATAAGGACGATCATTCCGAAAAAGAACACGGGACCTGTTTAACTGGAGGAGAAGCCAGAGAAAGCTTTTGGAAAGTGACCTCTCGCTACAAAGGAACCGGTCCAAAGATGGGTCGCGGCGTTCACGGTCTACGACGCCGACCGGAGCTGGTCAAGATTGGCGCGTCTCAAGCGCTAATATCACTGTTGTTGCTATAACATCGTCTGGTATAGAATCTTGCGGGTCCGCAGGAGACTGCTGATATAGAGAGCGATGAACTGCCAAGCTATGTCTCCTCGACGCCCCCGCCAACCTCGAAGAAATCTATTCTGTGAGCGAGATTCTGGAGCAAGCGGGCGCGGGCCCGAGCAACTGCGACGCGCGTCGGCGAATTAGCTCCCGATGCAGCGGACGCATCGCAAACCTGACTTGTGAGTCTCCCTCATCTCCTGTCGGCATCTGATGTTTCGAATCTCGAAAGTGTCTCGAACGAAGTTTCGCGAGTCGCGGAGTTTTGGATTTGGGAAACCAAAGAAATTCTCGCTCACGTTGGAATTTTCTGATGCATCAGATCCTTCTGAAGGGCAATTCCCAAGAAACCACAGGACACAAACTCACCGCCTCGATCATTTATTCCATCAGCGTGTTTCGGGAGCTCTTCTCACGGAGACTTCATGTCGTAACCCTTTGACACGGAGCGCTTCCCCGCTGGAGGTTCAATAATCCCATATCGAGACATCTCTTGGTGTGACCAATTCACAATCTACAGTTCCGATAAACTACGATCTGTCGCTTCTTGCGTTGGTAGCGTGTCTTATCTGGGTTATGTTTGGCGGATTTTCACAATTTGTCTTTCAATCGAGCGATGACCCTCGGGCGACGGCATAGCGGTACTGCCTCGACTCCCACAATCGCTCTCGTCCATCGTCACAGAAAGAAAAACCCTAATGATAGAGACTTCGATCGCTCAGGAAATCACAAAGGGCTGAATTGAGGTTTCGCGTGTGACTTCTTCCTCTCATCTCCACCTCCCCGTCATCTACGTTCGATGCTCGCTTTGTGATTAGCACACAAAAAAGTGCCAGCGAGAAAATCCTATTGCAGCGTCGTCGGAATCCGCTCAAAGAGAACACAGCGAGCCTCAGTCTGTCCGAAACGCTCCCTATCTTCCGCGCACTGAGCAGTCTTGGTGGGAGGTCACGGACATATGAAGAAATGATTGTGTGGTGAGCAACCCTCCTCGATCTCAAATATTCGGGACAGGAGAGGAGACCATGATACGCGACGCTGACATCTCCGAGATCGCAAGGGTTCCCCCACCGGATCAAGGTGAATAGTACGCTACCGGTCATTATGAAGAGACCCTCTCTCTATTCGGGACTCGTGAGGAATCATGCTCGAGTTCTCCAGCCATGAAAGTGATCGCTCATAATGAAAATCTGGTCCGTCAATCAAACATACTTCATTGCGGAATTCACTGTCCCATATATTAGGGCATCTGATGAAGGTATCCAGATCGCGAGGTAAAACTTAATTGTGAAGGGACATAACTGGAGAGAATGAATCGATGATGATGAGTGATCAGATGGTCCGCCATGAACCGGCGAGCCCCGAGCTCAACCCTCAACTAGGTATCTTCGATTTTCCCACACGATGGTCCGAGGGCCCAGAATTCATAAGTCTGTCAGTTTTCGGCTCGATCGGGGTCCCTGACTGTCTTCGATATCCCTCCGCTGCGATTGCTGGGAGCGGAGCAGGACAGCAAACTGAACGACATTTTTTGGAACAGGAGGAGATCTCGGTTCTATACCTAGTTTAGTGTGTAACCAGATTTGATTGAGCCCCTTCTCCATTCGACTTCGAGCCACCGTCATTGCTTACTGAATTGCATCATCGTGAAAATAAAAGATCATGATTCGAACACCAGCTTCCTTTAATCTCAATCACGTGATTTCAGATCATCAGTGACACGGAATTCTTCGAAGGGGCGTCGGACTCTATAAATAAAGACGCAATTCTGAGGGAATCGAACAACCGCCAGACTGTCCTGCGATAAGATTCACTATTCCGAACTTGATTCCATCCTAGCCTTTCATTGGGCCGGCTAAGAGAGTGCTACGGCCGGGGAATGCCCCATCCTGGAGCTCCCCTTGTCGGCGAAAAGCTCCACGGTGAGAGTTCGTCGTTCGAGAATCAGGTCACATCTTAAAATCGTGATTTCAATTACCTAGTCTTCGCGGCGTCGGTCGGGAAAGGATTATCGGATTGTTCGGAGTAATAGGCACTTTCGGAACCGAATGGATTCGTTACGTCGCCATCGAAAGGATTCGACGAGGTCGGAACTGTCGCAGGTTTACTTTCAGATGCCGTCCTCGGAGGAGAAGTTTTCACTTCTCTTCGTGTGATATTCGCTGTCTCAAGGCTCTCTTGGAAGGGGTTGTTGTCGGCGAAGGACTGCACATCAGACCCCTCTTCCCCCGAGAGCCGGAACGGAATATTCGTTTCTTCTTGAGGTTTTGGATTGATGCTTTCCAGAGCCGGTTTCCTCTTCGGAGCGGGACTGACTTTGGCTTGACTAGGTACTGGCTTGCGGAATGGATCGGGTTTATCAAAAACAGATTTTCTCGCTGCGGGTTCCTCGGGAACGACACGACACGGGAAAGTGGGTCTCTCAAACAAACTCTTCGGCTTCGCCGCCGGGATCCGAGCTAAGGAGAATTCGGTGCTATCCTCGTTCAAGGTCGCCTCAGTCAATGGGTCGACAGTTTTGAAAACTCCTCTTGATAAAAAGTCAGCGACGGTCCCGAGTACGTCGTCCGTATCGTTAAACATTTTGGCAAAGTCCTCGTTCAGCGTTTCCATGGCTTCTTCCATCTGACGTTGCTTCTCGGCGACTCGGTTATTTTCGGGGGCACATGACGGACATCCACTGCTGTCGGAGAAATTCTCGAAACAGTTCACGTGGAACGAGTGACCGCAGAGGAAATGAACGCTCGGCAGCTCGAGTTCGATTTTGCATCCGGAACATTTGCTCTCCTGGAAAACCCTCGCTTTGTGCTTAACTTCGTCCATCTGTGTCCGAAGGGCCTCGGTTTCTTTTTTATATTGTTTGATCGCTTGCTCGCAATTGCGGATCTTCTCGCCCTCGCCAGAGAGATGCCTCACGAGGAACTCCTTGACGAGGGAGAGCGTTGCGGTTTTCGACTGGGCCGCTATCGAGACAACCATTATGGCCGGCAGCAAAGAGTGTTTTTCAATATGATCCAAAACCAACATGAAGTAATGATTAGTGTTCGAGTGCTCTCCTGCATGAGCGAAGATGAGAAGAGCGTGACGCCAGAGTGACGGATCATCGTTTCCGAAACGCGTACACACGTCGATAATGCTGTTGTAGGCTTGTTTTTCCGTGTAGAACGAGAGGATCTGATGGTATAGCTCGGCTTTCTCGTACAAGTGAAGGATTCCCTGCTTGAAATTATTGATTTGACACAAACCAAGAGCTAGATCAGTATCGTAGCAGTTTTTCTTCTCTCGGAGGAAGCACATGATTTCGGTTTCTTTGGAGGCTTTCTTCGACGGTTGACTTTCTAGCCGGTACTCTTGCAACTCCAATTCAAGGAGGGTGTTGTATATTATTGGCGAGAGCTTGATTTTCTCCCCGATCTCGGACATAATTTGTTGGAGGAAGTTTTTGAGAAGCTTCGGGTTGTTGACAAAAATGTGGATGAACTTCTCGGCTCGCGACTTTCGGCCCTCGTAATTCGTGCAGAGCCGGCAGAGCAGGTTGGTGGTCTGCTCCGGGTTATTGTCCATGAGAACTTTTCCATACTTCTCGAGGTTCTCCTCGGCCTCTTTGAAGGGCAGTCTCTCGATGTAGCGTATCGCATTAGTGAAGTTCTTCATGTCTTCTATCTGGATTTTCAGATAGTAGTCGTTTTTCTTGTGTTTCTCGGCGAGTAGTAAGGCTTCGTGGTATAGTTCGCTGCTGCGGCAAACTTTTATGGCAATCTCTGCATCGAATTGAAGGTCCACATTCTGAAAGGATAGAAGGGAGCTCAGCGCGTTTTGGACCCCGTCAAGAGCACCCCCGGGGAACGCGTCACTTTCTCTTCGGCCGCGCTGTCTCTAGCTCTCAAGATGAGATTCGGGAATTTCGCATAGACTGCCTCAGAGCTCGGAAGTCGGGAGACCGGAATTGCCGCTCACCTGGATGAATTTGCTCAGGGTGTCGACCTTGTTGATATTTGTGTAACAATTGATAAGTAGAGTTGTGTGATCTTCCTTAGCGAGGCCTTGCTTGTGCAGTTCTTGCAAGTAATCAGTGAGTTGCTTGATTTTCTGTGCGTCGAGCAGTTTTCTTATCACATAGGATTCTTCGAGTTTTCCAATGGTCTTGATGTATTGAGCAACGGCGAGGTCATGCTCGCCTTTCCTGAGAACATACGAAAACAGAATTTACGGCAAGCCGCAGATAGAACCCGAATCGACGAGGAGGGATGGAAAAGAACGTAATGTTTGCGACCTCATTCATTGGTCCGCCTTGGGAAATTCCATGGAACCTACGCGTATAGATGGTCCCCGTACTGCCGGAAAATGTCGACGATGCCATCGTAGTTGTTCGAGTTGGCCAGCTTGACGGCTAGCTCATACTGGTTTTTCCGGAAGAGGACTCCGAGTCGGTCTTCCGTCGCCTTTTCAGTGAGCGAAAAGATCTTGCCTTGCTTCGTAACGATCACCAGCTCACTCCCTCCCCATGAGGGCAGTATGTGACTGATGCCGATAAGGGGTGTCGAGTACGCAACGTATTTGTTGTTTATGTCGTAAATGTTCAGGATGGTCTTATCGTTGTCTCGAATCACGCACACCAGATAGTTGCGGAACCAACTGACCAACTCTTTCTCGGCGTCGAACGCTAAACAAGGCCCGATTCCGTCGTGCTGATACAAATACAGCGCGTCTCTACAACCTGCATGATCACGAAGAAACAGATGTTAATTAAGTACGAAGGCGAGAGGGGGATTAATGGGCTTCCGATCCTCCAATATTTACCTATGATCAGCTGGACCTCCTTCAAGTCCCGTCGTGCCTCCGTGATGGCGCTGCAGCCGGGTTTGCAGCCGCGCTCATTGTCCAGATTTTGCATGACGGGATCCAAACCCCGAGTGTTCAGAGGCACGGAGTACACTGATACTGTGGTGACCACGAATATATGACTGCTTCCTTGGAACTCGATGCCTACGGATAGTCACGAAAAATGAAGGTTCATGAGGTATCCCATACCCTTGACGTTTCAGCTCAGTCTGGAGAGCGAGTACGATCGATCTCAGTTGTGAATCGAGGATTCGAGGCTCCTAGGAAGAGCGAAGTGCTCGGGTCACTCGATGGGACTTACCTGTTATCGGTGCAGAAATCGTCGCGGAAGGCGTTAGATGGATATGCTTGGATTGTTTTGCAGTCGTTCGCGAGATATCTCCCTTGACGAGGAGCAAGCGACCATCGTCGAATCCCACCGCCATCATGTTCATGCTATCGTTCACCCGGAAGGCCGATACCTGTGGAGAAAATTCGACAGTGATCAGAAGCATTTCATGTCAGAAGCCTCAAAAAGCGGAAATCATGATCCTTTTCAAGTAACAGACCGATGCTGGTTTGTTTCCGATGATGGCTCGCATGCTTTTGACGCAGAATGGCTCGCCTTGCATGTCCAATTTGTCCTGCTTCCAGACCTGGATTTCGAATTGTGAGCGGTGTTAGCATTCTTCACTCTACTCCGACGGTGGCCATTTTTTCCCGCACTTCGAACTCCGACTTGCTGGACGAATGATCCTTACGGACTCACCTTGATAACTGGGTTGATACCAGCCTCGTCGGAGCCCACAGCCACCAGGATAGGATTCTCTCGCATTTGTTGAACATGCTCTACGCATACTTTGAAAGCTGGAATCATCGGTTCAAGAGCGGTACTACTGGGTTGACCATCAATCGAGTTTGGGCCGTTTGTGATACGAGGGTCGATCATTTACCTTGGAATGAAGACGCGGATAATTCTCGAGTCACGGTGTGAATCACACCACTCGAATCGCCGAAAACGAGTAGAGATCTTCCGCTGGTGGCACATGTTACATTCACGTCCTGAAAGGAACGGAAAATTCTCGTATATTGATGGAATCATCATCGCAGTCTGAGGCCGGGAGACTCTTCACAGTCATTCGTATGTTACCACGAGAGATCGACGGAATCAATTGCACAAACCAACCTTAAGGTAAGTAAACTCTTGCTCGAGGTTGTCTTTGACGAGCTTGATGTCGAAAAACGCATAGCGCCTCCACTGAAAGTTTAATAGCACATTTGGATACTGCTCATTATCCCGAAAAATCTGAAGGAAGAAAAGCGTCGCCGGTCGCCGTTCAGCAAGCGACAAGCCCCGGAATCAACAGATCAAATGACCCTGGCTCGAATAGGCATTCTCCCAGTCATGCGCCTCTCAAGGAGAGAATACCTCATCGAACGCACACCCCCTCAGCCTCGTAATTGGAGCTCCGTGCTGCATTCGAGGTCATAGTGTTTCTGTTCTACTCACCCGCTCATGCATTGTATAATCCTAAGAAAAGAAATACGAGAACGAATCCCGATTAGGACATCGAAATGAGATTCTGTTCGTACCTACAGAGCCATATGACAGATCTCTGCAGGCGCTTCTCGGAACGGTCCAACATCGTTGGCGAATATAAATTGTTTCCAGTTCAAATGGAAAGGCCAATCAATCAATGATTCATGCAGTCCCGGCGGAATCGAAGACAATAGTTTGAGTTAGAACTCCCAGGCGCAAAAACCGAAGTTTCATGCGCTTGTCCCCAGTGAGATCGGATCTAGCTTCTCTGAACAGAGTTCAGCTGTCAAAGTGGGTAATGCAGGAGACCGGATTCGAAAGCTTCGATCTCCCCTCGCGGGAAACCTTATCGGTCCTAATCATGAGTAAGTACTCTCTAGGGACGAAAAAATCGCGATTGGGAGTCCAGGATGATCTAAGAAACGGAGAAAACTCATTTTCCACTTGCCTGTAAGAACGACATCGTTCGCCCATCAAAACAAGGAGTGACTGGGAGGGAGCTCTCCAGACGAGAATCGTCCTCGGCAAATGCGATCACGAATATTCACAGTTTGCCAACACACCTCGAGCTAAGTCGAAATCGTGGATCTTACACTCGATGTTTCATCACCCGGTCTTGCCTAATCCGATGGAATCCGAATAAATTACGATTATCGAGATGACGTCTGCTACCGCGCTCGAAGTCCAAAGGAGCTTCGCGACGACAGCTCCGAAAACTCATCGTGGAGAGCTTCAAGCTCGCGGTAAGTTGTGCACGCTGATCAAGAGGACGATTCATGAGGTTTTTCTGCAGAATACCAAGCCGATATCTGTGATTTACGCCTCGTGAGTGAGATTCAAAAGTTCGCGCGCTACGACCGATAGTCGGCCCTTATTTTGTTTGCAGCTTCCTCTCTCCAATGAGCGCACAGTTCAAATATCTCAGTCGTCCTTCCCCGATACCTTGCGACCAGAAGCAAGAGATTCTTCAGGAACGTTCGGACCTGAACAATTCGGAGATTCCGGGATCGGAGACCGTCTCCCGGGTATGAGCTGACGAGTACCAAGAGAGCATCACGTAGAGGAAGACGACGTATCACTCTTGGTCACAGCGGAGTTCCCTCTCTATATCGTGTTGGAACCGTCCCTGCCCCCAGGAAGTAGGACTACATTACCGATGCCGTAGCCGCTCCGGATCACCAATACATCGAAGCAAAAGTCGGCTCATCTTGCACCACGGAGCGAGCGGCTTGAGGCGGTTATTCGACTGTCACTATCTGCTCCTGGAAACCTATTTTCGATTTGGGAAGTTCACGGGGTGATTGAGAAAGTTTCCGGACAGGGGGTCCGGCTCGGAATTCGAGGAGGCCGCCCCGGGCATCATACAGGCGGGCCTTGCTCACTGTTGCACGAGATTAAGGTACCCAGCATCCGACACGGGGAGAGCCAACGGGGTAATATGCCAGGAGGCGCCATGTTCCGATAAGGATCGACTGGGTTTGCTCTTCCGATGGGCTTTCAAGGAATTGCTCCCAATCTCAAAGAAGCTTGGAAGTTTTGTGGAGTTCTCAATCGGCGTCTGTAGCGATCACCTGCTCTGGCGTCCCCGACCACTTTTGGACAGACTTTGAGAGCATCGCTCCGCTTACTCCGCGGTTTCGGATGGAGTCGAACAACGTTAATCATAATCATCCGCAGGAGACGCTTCGCGTGCGGTCGAATCCGGAGGCAAACTCGTCTTAACCCCCCTAGATTCGGCCTCGTCACGGGTGGGGAGTCCCGAGCAAGATATGGTTCATATGAAGATGATTCATACGATTCAATATGTTTCTGAAGCACCCGAGCCCGCGGCTCACGCGTTCTGAAAGAGAGGGAGCCGGGAAAGATTTGAGATTTTCTGGCTAGGCCAGAAGTCTTGTCGTGGAGGTGTCATAGGGATCCCGTCGCTTCGAAGCGATCGAGAATTCGATGCGATATGGAGCTGCCTCCATTCCGCCCCTGATAAACCTCCCCCTGGACCCTGGACACAACTCCTTCTCCGTTCCTTCTTCATCTTCTACGGAGACCAGTGAGTGCGACGATAGTCGCAGTCATAGACGGTTTGATGAAGTTGATGTCATTTATCTCTCGATGCGCTTCCGTTCGAAGCCCGCAGCGGTTCTCAGCAAGATCTCAGCTTTTTCCCCGCGATGTCAGAGAGCGGGAATCCGGTGATGTTCCCTCCTATCAGCTTTTTCCCCTCGAACTCTGAGAAGCGATTGCATGAGCTCGCCACATGAAGAGAGGAGAAGTTGACGGAACTTGAACTTATTCGAAATTTATTCCGACCGCGGTAAGGATTCTGCCCCGGGTATCGAGTATTCATACGCTCGCTCTGATCATTATATGCGACAGCCTTGTGTGAGATTCTGGAGGAATTGCGTGGGATGCTTTACGCTTTGATAGCCGGAACGGATGCCCGAAACGAAAGAGCGCCCTACGAAAGTGCGTGTCTCGATGGCTGTATTAAGGCACTAATGGTAGCCAAGCGCGAATTCAACCCCACCCACCCGAGTTAGGTAATCTATGGGCTACTCTCTATATTCAAGATGGCGGCGCCCAGTGCTCGTGTGTCCACCGCTCTATGTTGTGGCCGCCAGACAGCCAAACCAACCTGATCATCTTCTCGCCCGTGGGAGGAGACTTTTACCTGCTGTTCTGCAAGAGTGCCTGGATGGCTGTGTCTGTTTTATTTTTTTTCGGTGATTTACTCTCGTTAATAATTCAAGTGATGTGACTGACAGTGACGCGAACTGCTATCGGTGAACTTTGCACTTCGGCAAGATTTTGGGATACTCTCGATCCGGCAGTGAACCGGCACTTCATCCGTACTTGTAGGTACCAGAACATCCTCCCAGGAGGAAGAATCACCTTTGATTTAGCCGACTGTCTTCGATGGCGCATTTCCAGAGTGCAAAGAAGGGATTCCTCCGTATACTTCCTCGCATCACGGGACAGAAACTTTGTCGTTCGATGTCGAACTGTTCATCATCTGACTGAGCAAACATCTCGGATGTCGTCTCTCGAGTCGCGAAATTTCTCGGTCCACCTCGAGTTTATGGTCGACTCTGAATTGTAGTTTCATTCCTCGATCATTTATAGGATTGTACTCCGTCCGGTTCCTTAAACATTTTTGTTGAAAGTGGGATGTTCGGTTCAGGCGAGCGGGTATCGGTCGGCGGCGGGAATCAGCTGACCCCATTCAGTGGTCGGAGGAGTGTGATGTTCCAACCAGAAACAGTTGCCGCGGAGAGCCGCCACGATTCAAACCGTCCTGACGGGAGCCACGTATCTAGGAGCCGAGATTGAGGGAGTCGCGAGGAATACGAATGAGACAGTGGACTCGGATTCGCTTCCTTATGAGCGGAGCAAGACTTCTTGTGATCCTGGCTTCCCCCAAGTCTACTAGGGAGCACAAGGTCAAGGGATTCTTCGACTTGCCGAAGTTCAAGATCAGAAAACCATGATGGGATTTGGAAAGCTCTCGTCAGAGGGCTCTTGTCAGATGAACTTGTAGGTGCTTGCTTCACTCATCCCCAACAAAGCCCGCGAGGATGAATTCTACTCCCACGGTTTCCCTGGGGGGAAAATGATATTTGATGATTTATGAGATCTCGGAATCCAACCTCGTTGAATTCTCCGATCTCTGTTCCACCATGTATCGGATTCGCGAGCGACCTCCGTCGGACTTGCTTCAAAGGAAGCTCTCTTCTCCCCAACGGCGCTCGTCGCGTCAGTTCCCCTCAGCAGAGGTGAACAATACGCGATTTCATTTCCAAGGCTCGGCTGAGTTTCCGCGGCAAATGGCGTGCATTTCCGAATTTAATTCATAGCTTCGATATAGATAGCTCTCATTCATCGTCATAATCGGGGTGGGGGTGAGGATGACATCGAGGTCGTCAGCTCGTGAATCTCTCCTCATCACCCTCACGCCATCTCTCCGTCCACCTCCCCGATCCCGAACCCTACCGTTCCGTGGATAGCTCTCCAGGGCGTTATGGGTGAACGCCATCGTTTATGATGTCTCGTGTTGTAAAAGTTGATCCATAATCTCTCTTTTATTGTAGTCGATCTGGTGCTTAAGCTGTCTAGAAATTCTCTTCCGAAATAGCAAGAGAGCTTCCGGGGGAGGGTAGAATCCTAGAGGCAATCCTCTTAGAACTTCATTTGAGGCTTCCTCGCTAGAACTTTATTGGAGGTTTCACGAGTCGATGGCTTGCGTCTGATGTCTGATCCCATCCCAGGGGAGGGACCCGGAATCCCAAGGAGGCCGGGTTTACAGAGCCGAAGGAAAGAGTATAGCATGTTCATACGGTAGAGTGTTGCGCTGGATGAAACGATCGCTGTCGAATCGCTCGAAGAATAATAAACTCTGCAACCAAGCTTCGAGCTTCGACGGACGACAGACGACAGCTTTGACAATCTTATTGAATTCCGGACGAGCAGTCGACTCTCCGTGGCTGGTACTATGCCAACATACCATGGTAACCATGCTAATCTGCTCCCGGGAACTTCGACGTATCCGTGGCCGAAAATTTTAAGTGACCTCAAGCCCACAATACTGCGGGAGCTTTGTAATTTATGCGTGATGAGGCTTTTCACTTGTGATCCAATGTTATTGAAGAGCTGCAAGTAACACTGCTGAAGTTCTCCTTGGCAAATTCAGAATTGAATATAACACCGTCCGACAGTTTATTCCCTCCGCTATTTTTTCCACGGGGCGTCTCGAATAAGCGACATATCCCACGAAGACTCCGCGTTCGCCTTTGCATTTCTCGTACTGATATGACGCTGCCGGAGGATAGATGGAATCCCGTCATTAAATGGATCTGTCGTCGCTGAACTCGACGCGGAACTGCATCTGACTGAAATCGCGCGTGATGATTGTCTCTGTTTCCGGGGAGGAGTTCGAGAGCAAGCTTGATAATCCTGTCTTTTCTGATTCCAGTCGAGCGACATGTCAGGAATTCCGGCTCCGAGTGGCATCAAGAAGCCCGCTGCGGCTGTTTCCAGGATCAAACCGCCTGCTGGCAATCCGCCAGATGGCCGAGGCGGTAAATCAGGAACTCCAGGAACGCTCTCCAACGCCTCGTCCGCGTCCAATCTTGCCTCGGAGACCGAGTCGGGGACGAAGCTTGGAGGGCAGCCGTTGAAAGGTGCGTGAACTTAGGTCGAAATTTTCGCCTAAATGTGTCCAGCTGAGAGAAAGAAGGCCATGGAATGCATAGCTTGTTCTACCACTATTAGGCTTCCGAAAGAACCGTGGCTCCTGGAACCGCAATAATCTTACTTAGATAGGGCGTCTTTGGGGAACCGCACGGTATGTAGCGTTTTTCTTGGAAAGCCTAATCACCATCAATGGTGAGGATCGATTTTAGAGCTCCTGGGAACATAGAAGCAGTTGAACTATCACTATAGGTCCGCCGGGTCTGCCCTTCCCGGAGCAGGGAGGACCGAAATTGTATGCTTGATCGACGCTTCCGACCTGCCCACCGAATATCGTCGGAATTCATCTTGTCCATTGCGCATTCGAAAACAGTGGAGAATTCTCACGAAATTCGTGATTGTTCCGCCTGGCTGTCACCTGCAAATGCGAACCCATCTTCTCTGCAAAATGAAAAATGCCCGATTCTCTTCAATTGATGCGCGCATTGTAGACTTATCTCGCTTTCCTTAGCGACAATGCAAACAAGCTTATCGCTTATCGCAATAGGCCGCACGGGAGACTATTCGTTGGCCGATAGGAGAAGACTGTCGCCCTCTCGTGGAATCTATTCGTTCGGTCTATCGAGAGTGACAGAAAATCTCTGTCGGACGATGATATGCGGCCCGGATCAGCGTCCTCCTATTCACGATTGGCTCGGAATCGCATCTCTCTATTAGGAAGTGGCACTCTCCTGCATATTCTGCTTCCGAAGAGGTGTCTGCCGATCCGGTCAACAATCGTTATACATATGTACGTTTGGGACATTGAGAGAGGGGAATTTCTTAGACGTCCTTGTGAGCTGTGAGAATGTCGTCCACGAAAGTATGCCCTGTGGAAGACACCATGACGCCTACGCAGACACGCGCTCATAATGGGCAAGTTCGGGTCTCCAGCATTTTCATAGTTTGAGTGGATTTATTCCCGACTGAGGGAATTCTGAGCGTCCTCCCTTCAAGGGAGTTTGCCCGCTAAGTTCTTCGAACCTCCGGGAGCTCCAGATTCGATTTTTCTAGGAACTTGGGGAGAGAACAATTTCACGCCAGTGCGAGGAGCTGCCGTTACACACCGAATTCCCAGGTACCCGTGGGAACCAAGCTTGCGCTGCCGAAACTTTCGATTTACGTCGACGATGCGCTATCGTTCGCGGGCTTAAGCGCGGGGCCGATCTGAACTGTCTTCCGCTCGATCGCTGATTTGGTTGTTCAGCTGCGGGAAATTTATACGACTACATACTATCCCTCCCGATCGATATTCGATTATGCGTTATACGAGCGCGAAAGCAAGGGCTGGGAAACCGTGATTTTACCCGAGCTGACGCCAACGTCGAGAATTTTCTGAGAGCGGCGAAGGATCCCGAACGACGAATCATTCCGGCTGTCATGTTTTCTCGGATCCTCAACAACGTGATCGTACAGTGGCTCGTGGGAGCGAAACGGATGTTGCAGGACACAGTCATCTGGTTCGGATGAGCTCACATCATCGTTCCCCAAAACGATCATACCAGGTCGATCGACGCCGCGACCTTCGAATCCTGAGAAGTATCGTTCATCTCCGGAGGGGAAATATTTTTCTGAAAATTCCCTCAGAAAACATATTTGAGCTGGTTGAAGGAATACCCTGGGCTCTATCTATTGATTGATCTTCCCTTAACTCAATATCCCAAACAACGCAGCGCTCCACGATCGAGTTCTGGAAGAAAGCTTCTCATCTGCAAATGAACCATTGTCTGAAACAAGTGGTGACTGATGACTACTCGAAACTCTATTGGTGCTCCACCAACAAGAAGCGACGCGTTCGGAAATAGAATTTGAAAAAAATATAAGATCCACGGAACAACTGATCAAAATGATTGACGGCTCCAGGCTCGTTCGCTGGCGCCTTCGGCTTCGGTTGATGCCATCAGGAATGAGCGAATCTCTTCTTCGCTTCTTTAGCCGGGCGATCATAATCGACCGTGAAATGGCGGTTGTGTAGCTGGCCAGGGCAGCCGACACAGCACCGAATCGGAATATACACCTTACCCGTTTTCTTGGAGCAAATTTTCCTCATATCCATCTGATTCCGCAGTGGGAGCGAGCGTAGTTACTCAGTACGGACGCTTGCATACTACATACATACATTCGGCATGTTCGAGGAATCATCGAACATATCATCCACGACTGCGGGGACGTATACATGGAAGGTATCAAAATAGGTTAAATGATGGCATTCTCTGATAATCCGGATCCCGTAATCCTCGAGAGAACGAAGAGGCTCCTGGAAGTTCGGGCGAGAAACACAAGAAGCCAGGATCAGGGGTTGACCTGTCTCAACAAAAGGGCGTCTCAGACAATGAGACATGAAAAAATCAGGGGGGCCATCAAAATACCCATACCAATGCTGCGATGTTGAATTGAAGATCAGGGCGAGCAAAGAGCTGCGATGAGCATTTTATCATATCATGAGCGAGCCATCAGCCTCAGTCGATGCTAGGAGCTCCGTTTCGCTGGTTTTCTCTCGGTCGTCCGCGATAGAATCCGGCATTGGATACCAACATACATATATCCGCCGAGTATTGAATCCCTCGATCGGATGAATACAAGTACAAGAACTCAGGCTCGCGCATCAGCAGGAACGTGGAGAATAGAAAAATCGGCTGATGAGCTGAGATTCGGTTGTGAAGCAGTTTTCATCTCGCTGGCGCGGCGCTCGAGAAGTCCTAATAACATTTATAGAGGCGACATAGTTCCCAGCGGTAAATTTTACAGCTCCATTGATGTACACCTTATGGGTGAAGTGTGGGAACGCCCTATTACGGATCGAGAAAACGTATTACGCGCCCCGTGAAACGCCTTATCTGGCAATACAGAAGGTCTCCTAGGTTGGGAGCGAGGTCGTCCGTACAAGGTCGCGAGGTAGGCTCTGCGAATCGTTTCTAGTCATTCACCAATCGAAGCAGAGCGTCACAGAGGTATGCCATCGGCAGCCGGGCGACTGGGTGGGCGACCGACTAAACGTTCGTGGAGGCAGCCGGGAAGGTGCATGGCCAGGGCGACTTGGATCGCCGTGGAACAATGCGCGAGCTGGAATCTTTTTGCCCTCTCTTCGAGCGTCTCCTCGCCTGCTCCTAGTCACCTACTGACTGTGCATTCGCATTTCATTTGCAAAATTTGTGCTCATCATCTGTTTCTCTGGAACGAACGAGGGATCAAGTCGTTCTCATCGGATCGACGTCGTCGGACCCAGCTTGCGACCGCCAGTCCGAACAAGTGTTTCCGCCAGAGTGATCGTCGATCGCATATCACGTGACGCATCAGAATCGCAGAGAACCGGATCGATCGGGATCCCATCAGGTTCTTTTTGGCTGTAGTATCGGAATACTTTCCCATACGGAAATTCGTTCACTGGTGTCTGTGAGTCCCTACCGGGAGGAGTTCGGTCGAGAGTTCGAGAGCACATCTGGAGATCTACAATAGATCTGATCCTGTTTGCCTCCGCGGAAGTCTTGGTTCCCTCGTTGATACTCGATCTGCTGGTTGCTCTTATATCGAGCGTTCGATTCCCTGGATTGTCTCAGTCCGAGAGGCTCCGGAGTACCACGTATGCCCGCGGCTGACGATCATGACGCCCGAACGCGGACGAGAATAGTCCTGCAGACCATGCTCCGACGTGCGAGGTCCCAACCAGACCACTGGCGAAAGCTATGGGCATCCAGCCGCGTCTTTCATCATGAGGAAGACTCAGAATCATGTTGCTTGAGATCTCCTGGTTTGTATTCCTGGAAGGCTCCGTTGAAGAATACTCTCAGCAATCAGGGTTCAGCTTGTACACGACCGATCTTCGCCATTGGGAGAGCTTCCGGGAGCGCTCTCGGCCCGAGTCGCGGTCCCTTCGACACACAAGATTCTCTTGACCTCGGGAGTGTCCCCTCGTGGATCTTCATACTTTGCGCCAAGATCTCGAGGGAAACTCGGACCCAATGGGTTGAGAGAGTGACGGCCATCGAACTCGAGACAGGTCAATCTTCCATGTAAGCATCAGGTCTCGTTCATGGGTTCATCTCCTTCCTTACCTCGGTGAGCGTCTCGCCCTGCCATGAAGGTATCGCGATTGAGCTTGAACGCGATCTTTCGCAACTCCGACCGATGGGGATCTTTGTTCTTCCGAACTCTCCTAGTTTTCGTCCCTTGCTGTTCGACCCTTTGTCCATCCTCAACTCGCCAGTCCCACGCGTGTAGGCCCAGAGCACTCACTTGTTCCATCCTGGTTTCCCCGCTTCTATGGAATCGAGCACCCCGAAAAATGTTCCCCGCGCTGTAGTGACGACTCTGCTGTCGTCGATGAGGGTTTCAGAGGTCAGCGGGAGCATAGAAATTCATTCAACGAGTTCGAAAGTTTAACTTCGAATGATGACCATCTAGGGATCTGGGGCGAGGGACTCGTCACGGAGGGCTCTCATTCGCTCTCGACGCTCCCCTCGGATACTTCGCTGTTTTGGCTTGATCCTCTTGAACATAAGGAACTCCTGGTTTTCGGAACTGTGCAGCTCCAAAATCGGTGACAATGACCCACGAATCGGTCCCGAGTCCCGAGTAGAATCGGAAGGATCATTGACTTTCTCTGATCTCCCTGCCTGCAATCACCGCGCTACGATCGGAGGGGGTGGACCGCCCAGAAATTCAATTCAGAGTTCCGTGAGCTTCGGAAGCAGTTCACGGATCCCACCGGAGGAGCCCACCGCCTTCCTCGTGCTCGCTTCGCCCAAGTTAACATCGTAAACAGATCTCAAGGATCCCTCGGCATTCGCACAAATCCGTGTCGAGCCTTGTCGCGACTACGATTTGTGCATTACCGGGAGGAGACGAATGTTTTGCTTCGACTGGAATGCGCTGTCACGTTCGCGCGTGGGATACCCTCGCATGATGGCGATCAGCTGATTGCTTGACATCCTTCGGGAGCTCGGAAGAACAGCGATGCTTGGCCGATGAGCTTTTGACAACCACGGACGCAGGGATGGGGTACCGTGAAGTGCCGTTCCTCCGAAACAGTCTCAGATCGAGGAAACCGACGAGAAACAAGGAGATTATACAAAAGCAACACCCGGTTGCGCACCGTTGAGGGCAGACCGGTAATGCGGTTCGTTCCGTTGCCGAAAGTTCCCGATTCAACTGGGAACACCCTCCGAGATTCATAGAGGCACAGAACGCGCCGGACCGCATTCAACCGCTTGGAGCTCCAGCGACCCAGTGACGGATTTCGTAACATAGTTTGCTCTCAATTTTTTTATCGAGTCTTGATTCACCTCTCTATCATAGCAGCTCACAGAAGGAATGTATTTGTCCTAGGGTTTACGGTGTGACATTATCTGAAAGTGGGAAGTCGAACAATTCAGTCTTCGGGTCCCCTTTCTTGAGATGACGTACAGGAGACATTGTACGTCGCCCAAGCCTCTCATCAATGATGTTCGATGCATGTGTCACGTGCACAATTTCCACGGTAAGCCTGAGTCCGAGTCCTAGGGGACTCGATGAATGTTGGAGTTTCCAAAGTTGGACTGGTGACTGCATTCTCCAGTGATAAATATGATGATGGCAGACACGATGGGCAAAACTTTCCCCGATTCGACCTCATATTCTTCAGAGTTGCTGTTTCGAACGCGATGCCGCAGTCGATACTCGAAAAACAGAGTAGCCAGAAGGCGAGAGACAAAGGATAGCTCGAGTCTGCCTGTTCTCCTCTTCTCATCCTCGATGTCCATGAACTATGTATCTCTCGCGGAGTTTTCGCAACGTTTTCCCGAAGAGCACAATCCCAACCGTCGGAAAGCCCAGTCCGGGTTCTTCCAAAGAAATACGGCGCGGCACCGGCATAACGCTCGCAGCATCGCTGCTCTTTCCGATGGCGCTACAATGACTGGCGGTCGGAGCAGGATTCACCGCGTGTATTCGGCTCAAACTTTCGACCATTGTACTGCGCGACGAGCTTCGCCAGCAGAAGACCTTTCCAACCAAGGCAGCCACCTAGAGCACAGAAGGCGGGTCGCTATCTCGAGGATTGAAACAACGCAAAATATGATGATGTCATCGAGGTATTCCCGGATGATTTGAGTGACGTTTTTCCTGGCGTCCTGAAAGGGCTCAATTGTTCAGGATGAGGTGCGATATATTCCCCCGTAGGACGTGACGAATGAATGAATGGAAAAACATGCCGTACATACAGATATATCTCTAGGGCTACCGGGACCTTCCTGGTGGGCGGGGCTCAGTTCTCGAAAGAGCGTGAATCTCTTCTGGAACTTGGTTGTATGTATCTCCACAATTTTCTGGTCTTCCAACAGCGCGAGAGAGAGAGAGCACTCGTAGCCTTGTGTCCTCGTCCAATTATTCTGCGATGGTGGAGCAAGTATACGGTGTGCGTAATAAATTGAATTCCTTCCAAGGCACGAAAATTCCACGAAAATGCCACTAAGCAACGGGTTCTCGACGCGTTGCCGGAACTTCTTCGAGTTCTAGCATTGGAATTTATCCAAGCCCCTAAGTTATGTTTTTCCTCGTTGACCCCCTGAAGATTTCGACCGAATTTAGCGAACGAACAGACGAACGGAGTCTCGGGAGAAAACCAATCCATTCCTCTGCAGAGGCTAGCTCCCCGTTTCAGGGAGTCGGGGCCGGTCACTTCTCTCATTTCTGACGTCCTCGTCAACTTCCCGGCCGGATCTCACTGTGGCGAATTTCCGCTGAGACACAAAAGAAGTCGGGTGTAGAGGCTGCGAGTGATAAAGTGATGCCCAATTCTAGAGCCTTACCGGCGCTTGTCGGCTTTCGTCACTCGGTGACTCACCGGCGTGAAGTAATTCAAGAATTGAGATTGCTTGCCTCCGCGTTCCGCCGTACGCTCCGCGAAGACGAAATGCTGTATACGGCGACGTAGCGAGCGTGGGTGATACCCCAAAACCATCCGCTTCTGCCGCGAACGTTTCATACTTCAGCTGTTCGAGCGATCGTTGGTTCCCGACGCTCCTCGCTGTTGGAAAGCTGAAAATTCAAATCTGCCAGTATCCTAGATTCTACAAATCAAACATTTTCTTGTGGATTGAGCTCGAACCTCTCGAGTGACCATGTCGAGATCCGGTAGCCCGTTTTGTGAGAGTCCTCTTCACTGGTACGACATCAAAGGTACGCATCTTGAGCTAGAGCCGGTCAATGGCGCCGGGAGATACGCAGGGTTTTTCGCCGCAATGAATCGATCTCATTTACGGTGATTCGCAGGCTTCAAGCCTCTCGGCCGGGGTTTCACGCTCCGGATCTAACCGATTTGATCAAATTCACGACACGGCGGGAGGAGATCCCCAATGAGCTCTGTGCAATCAGAAATCATGAGATGGGGGGGTCTCGAGTATGTGTTAGAAGCAATCGGTAGTATATGAATATATGACATCAGAATCGACAGGCAGGAGTTCGACGGACAGCTTCCCCCAGAGTCCAGCGAGTGATCAAACTTTCGTCGGATCCATGCAGCATAATTCTTCTGACTGAAATCTGTGAACTTCCGGAAGCAGTGCAGCTCTCCGGCTAGGGGAACGAACGTAGGACTAGGGCACCAGACGAGTGAGCGACGCTCACGTTTTTCTGAATACTCAAGTGATGGCGCATAGCGATTCGTGACAACAAGCTGGATGGACCTGTTGTTTGCGAATTATTCGTGTGGGCAGAAATCGTTCTGATGTTGTCTCCGCACAATTTATGCAATAACTTATCGCGCACCGTTTGATGACAGATGATCGCGAATAATTCTCGTGGAAACTCGCCCATTGCGGCACTCGGAAGCATTTCCAGAACTCAAGACATGGATGTCGTTTGGTGACGATCGAATCTTCTTCACTGCCGTCAAACGTCTCAATGAATATCTTTGTTCTCCTTCCAGATCCTTCAGACATCTTGACCCACGACCCTGACGATTTCATTATCGGAGATCGCGTATGGGTGAACGGGACCAAACCCGGTTACATTCAGTTCATCGGCGAGACGAAATTCGCCGCCGGTGACTGGGCTGGAATCGTGCTGGACGAGCCGATTGGAAAGAATGATGGATCTGTATCTGGTGTCCGATATTTCCAGTGTGAACCCAGACGCGGGGTGTTTGCGCGCCTTCAACGGCTCACTCGCTACCCCATGTCCGGTCATACCGGCGCCAATGATTCCACGCTTCTCCAAGAGGCTCCAGGAAAGTCCATCACTACCAGAGTGAGTTTTCAACCGTCAATTTTCACGTATGAGGAGGAACCGAAGTCGATGCAACGATCGACCGTAGCGAATGAGCTCTCGGTATTTATTCGACTCGATTTTTTCCCCTTGCAGACCGTCGTAAGGCCCTGCTCCCCAGGCGCTGTTGGTAGAGTCACTCCGACGTCTCCACCAAGAGCGGTCATCACGAACACGGAAAGCGTCGCGGTGGACCACGGCTTGAGAATCGGAGACCGCGTCATTGTGAACGCGTCATCTGGTTTCAAGAACGGTACGCTCCGCTTCATCGGAGCCACTGAATTCGCCCAAGGTCATTGGTGTGGCGTCGAGCTCGACGAGCCCGTCGGGAAAAACGATGGTTCGGTTAACGGAAAAAGGTCAGTAGCCGCCCGGGGCTGCAGCCTCGCGGAGGGAAAACTCACTGAGTAGGCATGACCTCTGCTTCGAAGAGGTTATATAGGTCACTCATCAAGGTCTCCCTGATAGAAGATAGAATATTCGAAAATCATGGATCGCGTCAAGGGTCGTTGGCTCCTACGGCCATCGGTGGACGACCGCGGCCGTTTCCTTTCCGTCTCGAGATCACCGTTGCATCCTCTCCCCAATTTTCTACTTGAGTCTAGAAAATGGCAGAGAGGGACAGGCTGAGGGTTCCCCGGCTCGGAGCGACTCGCACGTCGTGCAGCTGTGTGACGGCACTATGCCGAAGGCAGGACCTTGGTGAGAGTGTGCGGTGCCTGTGGGACTCCCGCTACGTACAAATGAGCGAGCCTGAAGGCCGTCGGCCTCGCTGCCGTCTGTGGGAGACTACGAGGCCATTGACCCGAGCCGAAGAGGCCTCGGAGGCCGGAGCTGGAGTCGATGTCCTCCGGAGCCGACCTCTCGCTCTGTCTGGCGCAGCCCTGGCTGTTTCCGAGGAGGTGCATCTCTCGTCTAGAGTCGAGACACGTTACGTCTCTGAATTCTCACGGTTCACGAATTTATCCACATGGGACGGACGGATGCGATTGAATCACGAGAGGAATCCCTGTGGTCTTTTGAGGGGGAGCCCTTCCCCAGAGCCGTGGGCGAGTTCCTAAGCTCGCGGAAAAAAAATCGATTAGCAACTATTAGAGATTCTTGGCTCGAAACGGCCGTGTTTTCGACGATGAATCCGACCTTTTTCGGAAAATGCAGAATTCTCTGCGAGGTGTCCTCCGATCCGAGCACTACTTGATTCCGTGGGCTCTGCCGAGAAGCGTGTCCTTGTCCCGGATTTCTCCTGCTGGCTTTCAGAGAGTCCTTGAGCGGCCTGCTCGGGACACTCTTTCGCCAGATATAACCTCGAACAGCCGAGTCTAGGCCAACTCTAGTCTGTTCTAGTTTTGCTTGGGCGCGGAGGAGCGTCGGGGAGGGCATCTCCGGCGCATTCTAGTTTGTGTGGTGGGTGGGGAGTTGAGTAACGTTCTGAAAGCTGTTTTGGATGACAGGCATGTGGTACATCGTTCGAAAGCTCTTGACGCGCTCCGTGCAACACGCGTCCTAGCTTTTAGATGGGATGACCGTCGGGTTCGGCATCACTGTTTCTGTAGTCTATCATTCATGCGGATTAATCACCGGACGTAATGATTCATTGAACTCACTTGCATCTGAAGTAGAATAACGAGGAAGCCAAAGCTGCCAGCGATGATTAATTATATATCGATGATAAGACCTTCGCATACCCTAGCCTGACCTCTTTGATTTATTCTATTGCAGGTACTTCGCATGTCGCTCAAAGTACGGACTGTTTGCGCCGGTGCATAAGGTCGCTCGCGAAGGAGGTCACACTACAACAACCGTGCACACAACGACTCGTACGACGAAGGTCACATCGCCTCCTCGCATGGTGACACGCACAGGTAGCCGAGAGAGTATCGCCAGTAACGTCAGTTCTACGTCAAGCCACTCGATACGCAGAAGCAAACCCCGGCTTGGGGTGACTTCTTTAGCCGCAGGGGAAAGGCATTCAGGACAGCAGTCTCAACAGCAGGGCCAGGTTTGTCGCGTGTAACAGAAAACACACAAACTTCGAGAGAAGGAAAGAACAGGAGAAAACTATACGAATCATTCGTCCAGGGCCTCCAGCACACGTACTCTCTTCTCATGTGCCCGCCTCGTCAGTGTTCCCTGTTTGATCGGTCATTTTTGTTCGGAGTACCTCATGGAAGATCATGCTTTTTAGGGTACTTCCTGCGGGTGGATTCCTCCACGAATCCGGTCGTCATTCAATCGTCGATTGATCGGTCGGTGATATCGACGGAGAAAAGCGATCGCTTCGAGGAACGCCACTCGCAGCAGAACAAAACTCTTTCGCCCATGTCCTTTGCCGCAGCGGACTCGAGCGATTTATGTGTCAAAATGTTTGTTATTCGGGGTGGAGATCAATGAGAACAACCACGAATCTCGTGAGCATGCCGATTTCATTCACGTGGGGGAAGGGAACAGAATCGGTTCCGTGGAACAAGCTCTCAAATACTCTCAAACCACACGCACGCGAAAGGCAACGCACCAGCCTAAACATTTTGAAAACGCCCTGTGAGTCTGAAGGAAGCTCTGGATTGTTGGGGGTGAATTACCGTAACCCTTCACGAGATTGGCGTCTCGGAGTCAGAGCTCCCCTTCTTTTTGTTGTCCTATGTTTTTCCTATTGATCCTAACCAAATAACAAAGCTGGAGCTCCTCGAAGGTCCCCAAGGTCGAGAGCTCTCCGCTCCCTTTCTGTAACTAACTGCAGTGGGTATAGTTTGTTCTCTTCCCTTTCACGCCGTCCCCTGTCGACACCCGAATCGCTCCACCTCACCCTGCTTCTAGCCTCATAACGTTTCCCATTATTAATTTCCGTTTCTAGATACATTCCCTTATGTTGCATTCTCATAGTTTGATTTTGATTATTTCCCTCTTCGTTTCAGTCTACTAATAAACCGCTCTCCAGTATACTCAGTCCCAATCAGGGAGTTCTGCAAGTGAGTATGCTTCGTAGGAATTTATTCATTTATTTATTTAGGTTTTTTGTTGTTTTGCTCATCCCCTCCGTTCGGAGGAGCCTCGTCTCTGGTTTTCGTGTTCTCAACGTAATCGGATGCATAATGCCATGATGGGGAAAGCTGAGATTGCACCGAATTGAGCCTCAGAAAATTCAAATCTATGTAAATGGGGCCTCCGCAAACCGCTGCATTTCGAGCTCCATTCAGTTTAGCTTTGTATCCTCAATGCCAACTCCACCATGCACCGCTAAGGTTTAAAAAAGGAAGATATTCCCATCCGAAAGCTTTCGCTTAAGTTTCACGCTGACGAACATCCAAAAGTGCGGAGATTCTCGTCAGGAGTTGTCGATTTCCAAGCTGTCATAGCACTCAATGCGCCGATAAGTCACCATAAAGTTCAACGCTGTCCACTCCGCAATAGGAGACCCCCAACTAGGAGACGTTCTCCGAGAATCGCAGGCACCACCGAGGAACCTTCATGAAAGGCATCCATCTGTCTTGATTTGACTATCGGCGGGTCGTCGATTTCTTAGCGGATCTCAAAAGGCAGCGCGAAAACTTGACCGTTTCAGGTGTATGTGGCCATGCGGGTTTCGTACATTTTCTCCAAAACTCAATGTCAAACATTCCTGGAAAGCCTTAATAGGAATCAGCTTATCTGTTCAACCTGAGGGAGAGGACTTGGAGGATACCATCGGATCACCATCCAGCAAGCGCCTGAATGCAGCTCCCGAGCCTCATTTGGCGGGTCGTTCGCTTGCTTATCTTACCGATTCTATCGATTGAGCTGCAGACATTGAAATTCGTCGATTTGCTGCAAAGGACGATGTCAGCGAGTATAAATAAAGCTAGGACACTCAGTTCTCCCCTGCGAGTTCACCTCCTCATCGCATATTTGTCACGATCTTCCCCGATCACCGCTTTGTGCCAAAAATAATTAGATAAAATATTTTTCACACCCTGCACGCGCTTCGATGAATAAGGACAGCATCTATCTCGCTACCAAGATTCCCCCCGTGCGGAAGATCGGGGGTTGATGCCTTGAAGCGGGCTCTGAACCAGATCTTGAAACGGGAAGTATAATTCCCCGATTCTGTTCCTGACTGAAATGATTCTCGCCCGGCCTCTCGACGGAACGGCAATAACCAAAATCACCTCGAATAACATGCGAGAGCCTCCGCGGGTGCACTTGAAGATCTCTGATCTTTCATCTCGTCAGAAGCCCCGTAGAATACTGCTCATAGAATCCCGGTCAGAGAGCTCCAGGTAGAATCGCTTACTCGCTGGCGCTTCCACTCTATTATCGGAGCTGATCCAACAGCCATTCCTGGGCTAACTCGATCGCAAGAATAAACACAGAGTTTATTTGGAAGTTGATCAAGCGAGCCGATCACCCGTAGAGCATTTTGGCTCCATCCACCCACCCAGTGTCGCCCACATCGGGAACGCCTCGCGAGAAGAAAATCCGAACGGGAGGTCAGAATCGATGGATCTGACTTCCAGTCGGTTCGTTACTTCGATCTTCGAGCTGCCCAATCGTTTCGTTCATCCTGCCAGTTAGTCCGATCGCAATGATAACCTTCAAAGGTGCCGATCAAGACCGAATGCTCGAGTTTCTGGATATGAGAAACTGCGAGACTGCAGTATTTATTTTCCAATCGATGTCCATCCGCGTAATCATTGCCGGAGGATGTTGACTCGCGCAATCAGATCTTCCGAACAGCTGATACGCGCTTCAGAACCGACCACGCACCCAGGGTCTGTCTCCTGGGAACTCACCACTCCTTGTACTCGTGACACGTTTCACACGTTGAACCCGGTATGTTGTGGACGGGGAAATGATTTTCTGAGGATTCCGCTTAGTCAGTCATGGCTTCCTGCCTTACCAGGAGGCTCAAAAAGCATCCCACGCCTCAGCGAAATCCTTTCCAAGTAGAGGGGAAACGAGCTGCTGAAAAAGTAGTGGCGTGCGGAGCTCGAACTCTCGTGTTTGATCCTTGGATCGGGGATATCTTCACTCCAGGCCGCTCCGTTTTCCTGAAAGTTTCGCTCCCGCGCGCTCCGCCCGCAGGCCGAGCCGCGGGCTACACTAGAAGCTCCTGGAAATTTTCGCCCGCGTCGCTAGTGTTGTCATCTAGCGACAAACTTTGCGGGGGCGTGCTGCCCAAGCGAAGCGTATGCGCTCTTTCTCCTTACGTCCGTTCCGTGGCGGTCCCTCAAGAGCCACCAACACTGCTACGCTGAATCATAGTCGGTGTTCTGCTGCGTACTTTTGTCCCAGTGCTCGATTCTCCACTGAAATCGCACGCTCGATACATAACGCATTCAGACGCTAGTTCTAGACCTCTGAACTTGGTGTTGAGGCCGAATCCGATTCCACGCGGTGACGCGCGAGTTCAGCTCCAGAAGTCCATCGGAGGCTTCATTCTTTGATCCGAGGTGACAGTGCAGTGCATTCAACATGCCGTTCGACTCTGATTCGATGCGGAGGAGCTTCCGATTCAAGCCAATGGTGGGTTCTGAGGCGGAGAGCAATTGATCGAGTGACACGGATACCTGGATGAGTTTTGACTGAATTCAAGATGCGGATGAAATTCTATCCGGCGCTTCTAATCTGCTCTTCAACCCTCGCGCTCCTCGACTCGTGAAGTTTTGCCCGTATCGGTCACCGGCTCTCTTGAATTCAGGAGTTCTCAAAAACATGTCCGGACGTCTGAGTCCTGCGGCTCTGTCGGTCAATGGGATCGGAAAGTAGCGTTATTCGGTGGGTGGTTGTAGTTTGTTGACACACCCGGAACGCCGCCTCGGCTTTTGCGGTCCGCCAACCGCGATCGGTCGCTTCGAATACGCGAAACTCTGACATTCTTTAGTACGCGGCTTCACGACTCAATCCGTACACTTTGTTCATGATCTGGTGAAGTGCTTGGACCTCAGCTCTTCTAATTAGTCGTGAAGTCCTCTTGTTCCGGAGGATGCATATCGCGATTCCGCCATCGGTCTCGGTGAATCGAGAGGTTTAGCGGAGCGAGCGGAGGAAAAACGATCATGGCCAGCATCTCGGAGTGGACGTTTTTCAGAGAATTCACCGATCAAATCTGGGTGGGTAGAATCGTCCAGAGGACATCCTCCATGTCCCCGTGTTTGTTGTTTCGGTTTGAGTCAATTGTCAAGCCTAGGAGAATTGACAAGGTCGGCTTGAGTAGCATAGACAATCGAAAGATTAGGATTCAACTTCCCGATTGCTCGTGCTCAATCGGTTTTTCACGAGACATTTGTCCCGTCTGTGAACTCGTCGGTGAGGTGATTCGGGAACTTCATGATCAGACCATACTATTCCACTGACCATGTATCCGCCCGAAATCACTCGTACAGCTAGTCGTTCGCTACGACCTTGACAACATTTCGGGAGTCCGTATTCGGATCGGCCTTGTCTACAGGCCATACTAGCTTGACACATTCTGGTTCTGGTGCTTCAATTAATGGAATAGCGATAAAATATCAATAGAGAGTACTCGATCCCATCGACGGCGGGTCGTCTGCCAAGGCTGGCTTCGGCGCATCGTTACTATTGCGGAAACGCCGTGGAGTTTCCTCGAAAATGTTTTTCGTTTGCGCCTGGAATGCGAGAACCACTCCGAGTTCGCGGCTCGAATGGGAGAGAAAATTTTCGATCTTGAGCCTCTGTGGATCCGGTGATTGAGAGGTTGATCGGACTCAGAGGATTCAAACAAAAAACCCTTCGCTTCCAGGATGCACTACGCGAGAAAGAGGAGCACATCGAGCAGCTGCTCAAAGAGCGAGATCTTGAGCAGACCGAAATCGCCAGGGTCACGGCTCATATGGAAGAAACGGAAGCGAAGCTCGACGCGCTCAGAGGTGAGGGCTCCCTCTGTGTCCTGGAAGCGCGGTACTTCGATATTTCGAATGACTTTCGATGGCTGAAAAAAATGCTCTTGTTTCAGCGGAATACGCGAAAGCAACCGAGGCCTCTGCCGAAGAGAGAGATGCCCTCAAGAAACAGCTCAAACAAGCTGAGAGGGAATGCGACGAGTTGAACAGGAAAATCGAGGATCTCCAGTTCGCGCTCGAAGAAATCGAGATCAACAAAGCTGATGCCGATCAAGAACGGAAAAACCTGCTGGAGAAAGTGGCTGACTTGGAAAAGATGCTGCAAAGTGGAGCTGATGCGAAGTCGCCCGAAGGTCAAGCGAACCTCAAACTCGTTGAGATTGAAGCCAAACACCGGAAAGAAATCGATGAGTACAAAAGGAGACTCGAAGATTCTCATGGCGAAATCAAAGCTTTCAGAGATTCTGTTGTGAGTTTCGGTGAATCTTTTTTCATTCCCGTCCTTCTGTATCACAGCGCCCCTCGATGTACTTTGTTCTTCCGTCAGTCATATGTTCCCCGTTCACAGGATGTGGAGAAGCGCGCACATAAAGAAATCGAGAAAACGATATCCGCAAAAGACGCGCAACTGAAATCGTGCGATGCCGAGCTCGTAAAGACCAGGAAAACTTGCGAGGAGCTCCGAGGTCGGGTGGAACAACTCGAGAATGAGCTCTTCGAAATGGCGGAGAAGAGCCAAGAGGTCAAGGGCGAAGAGATCGAAGAGCTCCGAAAACAGCTCAGAGGTAAGTCGCTCAAGAGGCTCCCGGGAAAGAATCTCCGGAATTCTGGTGGCCTTAGGATCCAGAATTTCCTCCTATGTATGCACGGAACGCATCCGAGTCATGTTTACTGCTTCGTACTGATTCTGGTTCTCTCTTCCCGGGCAGACGGCGAGAAGAAGTTGATCGAGGAGCGCCAGTCCTTGCTTAAGACTCAGAAAGAAAGGACCGACCTTCTAGCACAGTGCGACATTTTTGAACGTCAAGTGAAGGACATTCAGAAGCAAAATGACGACTACCGAGAAGAGCTCAACAGAGCCAGTGAACAAGGAGGTCAACTCACGACGAAGCTCGAGGGCGAAATTGAAGTTCTCAAGAAGAAATTGAGAGGTCAGTTTCTGATCGATCGGAGGAATGAGAACTCGCCGCTGTGTACATTGCAGACCTTTGTCGATTGAGTCTATGATCCTTTCAAGAGAATAGCATGTCTCATTCCAGACGCGGATGCCTCGCTCAATCAAGAAAGAAACTTGAAGGCGGAAATATTAGACAAGAAGGACAACTTGGAATTCCAAGTGGCGGAATCGTCTTCAAAACTGGAGGAACTTGAGAAGAGTTTAAGAACATCGAAAAATTACGTGGAGCAGCTTGAAGAGGAGAAGAGAAATTTGAAGGCTGAAGTCGAGTCTCTGATTAGAGAAGCCTCTGAGAAAGAGTTCAAGGCTTTGAGCTCCGAGAAAACTTCAGATGGTCTCCTGCAAGGTAAGAAAGGCTCGACTGGGAGAAGCCTGGTTTAAGCTCTGCCTCCAGGAGCTATCTTGGAACTCGGGAGGAAAGGTCGCTTTTATAAATAGGAATCGTTTGCAGAAAAAATTGCCGAAGCCGAGAGCTACCGGTCCCAAATTAGCGAACGCGATGACAAGATCTCCCAATTGTCCCGGTCGCTGAATGAGAGTCAGCAAGAAGCGACTTCCCTCGGCAACGAATTGGACTCTATACGGTCCAAACTCGAGTCCGAAAGAAGGAACTCTGAGACTGCTCTCAAGAAAGGTTAGACCCCGCGAGGGAAGGTCCTGCCCCCTTCCCCTCTCCAGGTCCCCCCGGGAAGGGAAATCTGAATTTTCGATGAGATCTTCAGAAGGAATTGGAGAGTCTAAGATAAGGGACCCCTATTGCATCTATAAAAACAGAGTATTTTTTGCAGCCGAGCACGAATGTCAATCAATGCGATTCGAACTGGAGAACACATCAGAGTCATTGAAAACGGAACTCGATAATCTGAAGAAGCTCTACGACCAATCTTTGAAAGACGCCGACATGTCCCGGAAAAAACTCAAGGCCAACGAGGAAGAACGGAACGATCTTCAAGCGAAAATTTCGAAACTCGTCTGCGACCTCGAAAACGCTCGTAGCACCAAAGACGTCGTTCACGGTGAAATGTCAGAGCTTCGAAAGGAGATCAGCGATCTCAAACTGAAGGTTTGTGAGGTCGAGAACGCGAAGTCAACGGCTGTCCGCGAAATGGAACGCGAGAAAGAAAGATGCCGCAGCCTCGAGCAGAAACTCGCGAACTCGGAAGCTATGATGAACCGGGAGCAGGGCGATGCTAAGAGGCGGATAGAAGATTTGGAGGAACGTCTGGACAAAGCCCAGAATCTCCATCGAACGCTGAATGACGAACATCTCTCGAAGAACCTTAAGTCGACGAACGAAATCAACGAGCTTCGAGATTGCATCAGGAACTTGAAAGATAATTTATCAGGTGAGATGGACTTCTTCACGAGCGGGATCCCACGCCGGAATGCTTCGAGCTCTCCATTTCACCCAGGGTTCCGGACACCATTCTGCGCGGTAAACAAGCCAGGAAAATTCTATCAGATTCGGCTGGATTGCTATTCGTTTCAGATCTGGAACGCCAAATCGCAGAAGCACGTCGTAATGACGACAGTCTCCGCAGTGCCAATGACAGATTGAAAAACGAATTGGAGTCTCTGAATCGAATGGTTGCTGCCGGTGACTCTGAACGCGAGCGTCAAATGGATCGATTGTTCGACGAGAAGCGTTCCAACGAAAATAAGCTCCAGACCGAACTCGATAACGCGCTCAGCGAGGTTGAGCGACTCCGGAGAGCTCTCGACGACGAGCGTCATCGATTCGAGGACCTGGTAAGTGACTCATGTTGTCGAGCTCTATCCTCTCGGAATCCGCCTCGGACGATTTCCGCGCTGACTTCGAGACATTCCGGATAGCTTGATTTTAGGGGAATATACTTTCCTATTCCAGAAAACCGAAGTCAATATCAAATCGGACAAGCTCAACCGTGCGGAAGAGCTCATCCATAAGAACGAAGCAGAGAGGAAAGAGCAAGTTCTGAATTTCAAAAGCCAAATGGAAAACCTACGCAGCGAATTCGACCGATACAGACGGACGCTCGAGGAGAACCTCGAAGAGACGAAGCTCACCTCCTCCCATATGTAAGCGGCAAACCGATCGACTGATCAGACCCACTATCGTGCACGGAATCCTGAGGCCAATTCGTACCGATGATATGAGAGTGGGAGCGAATCGACAGATTGAAAAGCGGGAAAAGCTGCTTGAGTCTGATTGAGATTTTTCTCTTGCAGCGAGGGCCAGCGTGAGGTTGTCGAGGAGCTCCACAGGCAGCTGTCTCTTAGAGAAGTCGAAGCCCAACAGAAAGGGTCCGAAAATGCTACCCTGCTCTTGCGCATCGAGGATCTTGAAAGAAGGTCAGTTGCACATTCGATACCCGTTACTTCTCGTTTTGACGTGATCCCGTCAATTATCATGTGTGAGGGGTATCCGGAACCGCTCAATAATCACACATGATAAGATGGGGATCCCTCCCAAAAGACTCTGCTCGGATTTGGGTAGGCCCCTTTTTCCAGTCAGGCAGTTCTGGCGCGAAAAAGGCGAACGGAGCAGTACTGTCACTTGAAAAACACAGAAGCACATCGCTGCACTTGCATTCGATGCGAAACCCTTCCTGTGGGAAGTCTCGGCGTGTTGCCGCTCGACTTCCCTCACCCTAAGAAAGGAAAAAAACCCGAGCTGATAGCATCGATAATAATCTACACAGAGATTATTATGACCGACATGAGCCATGGACCTGTATCATACGCTCAGAGACTCCTTTCGATAAAACTATTCGGATATCTCCAGACTAGGGATGGTGAGAGACTCACGATGGACGAGACACAATTTGTCAAGACTTCAGAAAACTCAAGCCGACACGCTCTTCAACAGAAGACTGTTCAGCTCCTGAATTCCGTGGAATCCTGGCTTGACAATGGCTTGGGGCCGGAAGGGCTCGCTTATTACTAATCCGCTTGTCGGTCGGAGGAGTTTTCCTTTCCCCCTCTCTGTCTTCTTCTCGAGAGGGAGGAAGTCCTAAAAAAAACGATGAAGCAGCTCGAGGAAGGGCTCGCTTATTACTAATCCTCTTGTCGGTCGGAGGAGTTTTCCTTTCCCCCTCTCTGCCTTCTCGAGAGGGAGGAAGTCCTCTAAAAAAAGATGAAGCAGCTCAGTCCCTGCATAAGACACTCCGCGCTTATTTAGCTCACACTAGGGCCCTGGGCTCAGACTCACATGTCCTTTCGAAGGAAACGGAAATCCCACGGAAGGCTGCTAGAGGCTAGAGCACTCAAGTCAAATACTTGCCTTTCAGCAACAATCATTTTATAATTGGCATTGTTGCATATTTTTTCGTTTGGTTCATTTGGCATTTTATGATCTGAAGCCATAACGCTCCACGCAGACACAATATGCAGGCACGCTTAGCGAGAGGGAGAAATCAGCATAATCCGCATTAATGTGGGTCAAGCCCGTTTACGTTTTCTCTGTTTCGGCCTCCCTTCCGAAGAATATCCGTGTCGAGGAAACCTGGTCAACATTGACGAGACAGTATCCCTCCACATGAATCTGTTGCGAAAGCTCACGGCTTCCGAATGCTTCGACGCCTCTTTACTCTCATTATCTACACCGGCTCAGACATTTGGTCCTCCCTTTTCTTTCGCCTTGCCGAGCCTCGAATATTATTTTTTTGATTCCTTCCGGATCTCACTCAATACCTGCTTATCGATGCTTGGCCTAAGGTGTCGGTTGGGGGAATGAAGGGAAATCTTTTGTTGATTTATGGAATAATTTTTGAATAATTTCCGCGTTTATTGAGGAGAAATCGTAGTTCCTGCCATATTTTGCTAATTTCGTTTAACTCGACGCCTCTCAACTTTAATCATCGGTGTGCTCGTAACCAGGAATCAGAGCCTCGTCAAAGAAACCTCTCGACTCGAATCTGTGACTCGGTCGTCGCGATCCCGCTCTAAGGTGAGTTTTCATCTTGAAGCTCCTCCAGGATCAAGAGTCAAGGGGTGATAGATTGAGTCTCAAATCATCATGGACCAATCAGCCAGAAAAACAATGAGAATCCGTCAATTGCAGTCTCCAACGGGTGATGATGACAACTCAAGACGCATACTCGAGGAGAAAGATTCCCAAATCGACTTCCTCAACTCAATTATCGTCGACATGCAACGAAAGAATGACGACTTCAGGGCTCGCATTCAGATCCTGGAAACGACTCCGGACGAGTTCAAAACAGCGGTCAATTCACTGTATGTTGAAGGAATTTATTTTTCCATCGGATATCAACGTTTCCCCCCCTAGCCGAATTCCAAGATGTTCCGATCCGTCGATCCTGGTCACAGGCGGAAGGTCTCACAAACCGATTTTTCGTTGCAGCTCCAAAAACGGAAGAGTGAAAACCGTGCGGCCGCCGAGACTATTCTGCGATATCTGCGAAGTTTTCGACCGACACGACACCGACGACTGCCCGCAGCAGGCTTCGGAGGCCGTGGATCATTCGAAGAACCAAGGAGGTCGAGGGCCGTCGAACAGACCTTATTGTGACAACTGTGAAACCTTTGGGCATGACGCTTCCAAATGTGAAATCGAAGAGTATTGAGAAGGGAAATTCAGTCATGGATGAGTGATCGATCGCGTCCGCGAAAATCTCCATTTGGGTCAGATGTCTCACCTCGATCCTCGGAGCAACAAAGTTTTATATATTATGTATTCCTGAGGATGGGCTTCATGCGTCATTCACGGCCGTGTTGCAAATACTCTGCTTTGCAATCATGACATTCATGAGGATATATCCTCCTTTTTGGAAAAGAAAAAACACGACATCGATGGAGACACATTCTCATTCGTAAAGAAGCCAAAATTCAGGGTCCCGAGCCAGTGAATTCTACATCGGGCCGGCAGGGTACGACTGCAGTCCTATGTTTTCCCTGAAAACGGGAGACTCTTACGCGGAATAGAGCACAGAGTAGACTGTTTGCTCGCGTTTTCTTAAAGTTCAGTCAATCCATTCGGTGAAGCACCTGTCTGTCATTCCCTGTTGATTTCGAACATCGACTGAGCTTGTTCAGGCATTTTTAACCACCAAGTCTTATATGTGCTTTAAGGAATAAAGTAGTCAGCATTTTTCTGATTTTCCTCTCGTTTGCTTGTTCGTGCCTAACGTGAACTTCAATGAGTATCGATGTACCGGTCGACGATGAGTCGAATGCCTTCTTAGGAATAAGAGAAGGAGCTATTTGGTCGATGCAACACTCTGTGTACTACATTGATTTGGATTCTTCGAATGTCTCGAGATGATGGCCCTATACCGGAAATCATGATGTTTTACACGGGAGAATATATTCAGATTATAGCACTTCAAAATGTACATTTGTGGAAAATCTTAAGTACCGATGCTATTGAGGAGTTCCAAGAACCTGAGGAGCAAAGACGAATCGATTCGCACCCTCCTCGACGGAACACGAAAATAAACGCGGATCTTGCGACCAAAATTTCGCTTGACTTCCCGAGAAGACGATACGAAGAGAATATGGAATTTCCCTCGCAGGTCGAGAAATCAATCGGGACGAGAATATGACCGCGAAGACTCTCATGCTCATCACGTACTCCGGCGCGGCGCGTTTTGCCAACAGCTGCCCTATGGGCTCCTAATTCACACGATGCCGATTGAATCGAAGGAAAGGAGCCCCATACGATTTTCTTCCTGAGACGGTCTCATTTATTCATCATCCATCGGGGAATCCGGGGATCGGGCCCCACATCGATCGAGCACTTTTTCCCTCGGAGCCTCCGTCGGGGAGTGTCTCCCGTGGTTTCCGATCGGGTTCATATTCCTACTGCATCACAGGGTCATTCCGGCTCTTGATCGTCATCTATGTCTGGCTCGTCGATCCCCACACATCCGTGTTTCCTATCTCCTCCAACCCGAGCCTCAGAGACTTAGCGATGGGTTGTGCCATCGAGTATGTACATTTTATTTACAACAGCCTCTTGCGGACGCTACCAATGTGCGATTCGATTCATGTTCGCTTGGATCCGTACAGGGAGCATTTACGCTCCACGTCGCCGAATAGCAGCCAGCGGATCTGTGAAGATTTGATTATTGGCTTTATGGCAAGTTTCAAAAATCACCCTTGCGTCTTGGAGCTCCTTGACCGGCGCGAGACGAAATGGAAGCGATGACTTGTCTCCTCTGCATGGTGCCGGCCATCGCCGCTTCTGTCATCAGTTGAACTTCGGGGTTAAGCTGTCGGGTGCGGAGATATAATCCCCCGATGGTTAGAAGCAAAGCGATCAACAGAAGAACACCCAACGACCCGCAGAACAAGAAACCAGTGGTCGAAACGCATAGCTGATTCGACGAATTCATAATGACGACTGGTCCTCCCCTGTGGTTCTGATTATTCAACACCTTCACTGTGTTCAAAGGTCCGGGAACTTCTTCAGGAGCGTCTTCGGGAGCGATGACCCGGATACCTCTCATGAGATGAGCGCTCTCCGATACATCCGAGGGCGTTTCTGCGTTACCGTCCTCCGGTTCTGCTCCGCTTTGGGCTTGCCGTCTCAATCGAACCACGAGCTTTTCGGTGGAGTTCGAGCCGTGGATTCTCTCGCGCCGTCTACGCAGACGCGCTTTCTTGGCCTCGAGGCACTGCAGCTCGTCGTGGTGGCATTGGTATTTGCAGATCTCGATGTTGCACTCGAGGAAAACTTCGAGTTTATCCGGAAACTTGAAAGCCTCGATGTAAGCCCACGCGATCGCCGAAGCGCCGGTGTTCGAGGTCTCTCGGGTTTTCTGCCAAGGCCCCATGACCTTCGGTTTGCTGACGCATCCGTTCTTGTTGCTGAGCTGTATCGCATTGTTGATGTCTCCGTCATGCGCGAGGCAGTCGGCAACGTGAACATCGTAATCGTCCCCGTGGATGTACACGACCAGGGTTAGAGTTTCACCGATCTTGACGGGACCGTTCACGGGGTTTGCGTTGAAGGGACCTTTGCCCAGTTGGACATCCATGTAAGAGTCAATCGAGTCACCAGAGTACGTAACCGAAATCACATCCAGCACGTCAACCGAGAGCGAGGATGACACGGTTCTCGTGATGTTTTCTTTCTCGAAACGACAACGCAGAGCTCTAGCGGTATCCGTCACGGCCTGAAACCAAGATTAGGTGAAGCGGGCTCGAGGAAAATGTTCGTTCGGGCGGGAGACCTACTCCCATGGTTGGATTGATTCCGACGCTAAAATCCGCCTCTGAAGGGAGCTCTGATACCCCGAAACCTCTCCAGGGTGGCGGTGAACCATTCCAATCGCTTTCGCTCGAGAAGCGTCCGGGGACGGAACAATTCGTCAGGCTCGGAAATTCTCACCTGGATTCCTGGAGTATGCTGGACAATCACGGTGTTCTCGAGGAACGCTTCCCCTTTGGACCCGTCGACGATTTTGGATCCGCAGCGATGTCCTTGCACGCTGAATCTCCTTCGATTTGGTTCGTTCCCTACAGTGCTGTATCGACATTGCAGGTCCGAGTAATGGCCTTTCGAATAGATGATCCCTTCAGAAAAAAAGCGGTTGATTACTTCACGAGTCACGATCGAACAATGACAAGTCAGAATCATTCGCGAACCCCGGTTTCAACGAAACAACTACAACTCATCCATCAATGGATAGTTGGTCCGGGTGATCATGATGCGACTTCCATTGAGCTGCTAGAAGTTCTGAAAGAGTCCGCTGTCGCTGGAAGTTCCCTCGTGACACAGAAGTTGATGGAAAACGTTCGTGAGAAGGCAAATTATTTCGATGGTCGACGTGATGAATATCCATGTCGGTTGTGAATCAAAAATTCCCCGATCCATCGTACGTGGATCTAGTCGTCGTCCGGATCGTCTCTTTTCACTCTGCTATAATGACCGCGCAATGACAGACACCCTTAACCCTTCCGAATCGGGAATTATACGCCGAGTCACGGTCGTATACATACACTCCCGAATCGCTTACGCTCAATGCTGGACAGCGATATTTCTTCCGACATTACGGAGTCCCGCTCGCACTGACAATAGTTTCTTTTGTGAGGATCTCATCGGAAAGTTCTATTCAGACGCTGTGGATCAGACAGCGGTTTCAGTGATGAGAATTACGGCTCGTAAACTTCTCGAAGCTTCACGCTTACGGAGATAATCGGCCATTCGTCCCCAAACCGTAGGTGCATCTCTTGCGCTGAGGCTAAATGTGCTGCTGGGAAAGGTTTCTTCGATGCTTGATAAGCGGAGTTCTCTTCCTGCTCAGTGGAATTCCGTGGGGCTCCGCCGGGAACCCTTCGAAGCGATCTCAATCTGAGGCGGAAGCTCGGGGCATACGAAGTTGGTCACCACTGACAAGGTCGCAGCTGCTGCACGCCCAAAACATTTCTGCATCCCATCGTTCGACATCGAGCTGTCGGGGCAGGATGGCTGCCGGACACCTCAATTCTTCCTATCTCGTTCCGCCCTACGACTGGCAAGGTCTACCTCGGGAGGAATATCCGAGGCCCCTCTTCTACGGAAGACACCGTTTCCGGCAATCTTCGTCCTGAGTAAGATCATACCTACGTATGTGTTAACCTTCCGAAGTCAAACGAAGCATGGAGCGAGCTCACGGAAATGTATGGAACAGCTTCTCGTAACGGCAACGAGCTTCGGCCACAATGGAGGCCTCTTCGCGGCTCTTCATCGAGCGATTGTCACTTGTGTTTGCACCAGGTGAACAACACTCGATTGAATGGTCAGTCGGGCGGTCGGTCGGTCGGTCGGCCGACAAACGATCTTGCCACTGTTCTGAGCTGCGGTCTGTTTGATTGCCACTCCTCAATGTCTTCGCGGAACGAATTCATACTACCGATCACGCTCCGAGGCTTTCTCGGAAATCGCCGAATGAGGCAGAGAGGTTACGCTGCGGGTATGGAATGAACGCATGAAAAACTCTTAGATCATGACGCCTTCGAGCGAGGCATCTAATGGGCAGAATGCCGAGCAGTTTTCGGTGTATTAGCGGTGTCTCAACGTGATAAACTTTGATGCTTCAGCTCTCTTTCCTGAACAATGACAACCGAATTTCCTGGCCGCAAGCTCGTGCAGATCGCTGGGCCGTAATCGTGAATAGCTACTTTCTATTACGTATTGTCGGGGTATTTTTGTAAGCTGGTGACAGCTGGTCGCAAGCGATTCGACCTTCACGGACCTCGACTGAATGCGGAGTAGCTCAGTCGGAAAAATCTCGGTCATCCACAGCTCTTCCGAAATTGTGCACGCAATCTCGGCTCGGATCCAGCGCCGTGCGCTGTCTGGAGGAGTTTCCTCCGAGATCGTTCGATACATAGCACCTCCACCTCTGGAAACGAGCAAAGTTGCCGACTATTATAAGAGCAAGCTCACCGTTGAAAGGACTATCAAAATTCATCGTGATTTCCATCACGTTTTTGCCGCATTGAACCTGGACGTCGAGAAGGGTCGCAACCGACAAATCCTGATCCGGTAAGTAAAGATCGTCATCTTCGTGTAAATTCGTTTTGATCGCAGGATGCCGTGTGGTCAAAGACCCGGAGTTGGCCGCGGCGAATGACGATACTATAGCCACTGGAAGCGAAAAAAATTTCCCAATTTGAGATGGGGGCTCGACAAATCTGGAGAAAGAACGATACGTAAATCGGAATCTCGATCGGATAAGGAGTATTGCACACTCACGTTGATCCTTGCGAGACAGGAGTGCGGGATGGGGACGTTTACCCGCCGGGAGCTGCTTGCTGAACCGCGTTCTAACAATGCTCGCACGAAGATCGTTCTCGGCGACATTTACCTGAAACTTTTTGAACGGGTTTTTCTTCGCTGGTCTACCGCGGTTTTCAGATCGATTGCGGAAAAAAAAACAAGATGATGTTTTTCTTCCTGTGCCATTCAAACATTAAGAAAGGGGAAACGTCAGAAAGGCGGTCTGGAAAATTGTGTCAGATGGTTTTACTCGTTGACTTGTCCGAAAGAGAATCGTTGGTGACGCGCGCCCTATCGTTGGAATGAAACCTAGCCGCAAAAAGTTGCTTCGGCGAAGGCTTAATCGCTCGCTATCGTGCATTTTGAAGCAAAGCTCATTGTCGACATTGGCTTCGACGGTCCCAGCAGCGCGCTACACTAGAGACCTTTGTGCTTAATGTTGCGATCATCGAGAGAACTCGACGGCCTTAGCTCAATGTGACCTATGCGTTTCCTATGTTTAGAATTTTTTTCATCGCTGTCCCCTGGTTGACTAGCCTCCCAGGTCCAGCATGCTTCCGCCAACTCTTGGGGGTCGATCCGAGTTCGAATGAGATACGGGAGCCCTTTGAAAACACGCGTGTCGACTCACAGAAATGAAACTCATTGGAGCATCGTCAAGCCGAGGAGCTCATTTTTGCCCATATGGGGCATTTTTTTTCTATTTTCTCCCTTGCACACTTTGAAGGATGGCGTTTCCATTCTTCCCGCCCGACTCAAATCTGATTGAAACCTTTTCACAAAGCGTCACTTTGCCAGTGAACTTTTTCCGCGAGAAAAATATCCGTATGTCAGGAAAATCAAAACTGTCGTCGGCCCCCATGAAGTGAAACGGATTTTCAGTCGAGTACCACCGCCTCTAGGCGAACCGCATCGAATTGAAGGAACATGAAGGAAGACAAAGGGAAATAATGAATAAGGATTACAAGGGATGCGATGCGTTGTCTGATGCGAAATCTTGTGGTGACGTCACACACTGAAGATGGCAAGATAGAAAAAACGAAACGAATACATCATGAAGATTCGCAACGCCATCGCATCGTCAAGTATTATGTATTCGTCAATCGGCGCAAAGGTGAACTTCATCAGGGGAAAAAGTCATACTTTGTCCGATGACATCCCGAATTTCGACCGCGAAGCAGATTGTCCGACAGTGCTAGCACTGACAAAAAAAGGTTCCCATGAGTTTCGCCTTCCACGAGAATATCTCGGGTGTCGATGGATATCCCAGTATGTCGGAATGATTCAAGAATGGTACGCCGGTGCGAGAGTTCCGTAGGCAGCAGCAAGAAGACATCACGTCCGGAACCATTCACATGGAGGAGATACCGTATTTATTCTAATAGAATGGCATGCTCCAATTACCGGCATGCTCCAGTAGAACGGCACCCGTATGAGATTTCGGAAAACAGAGCGGCATGCTCCAATAGTACGGCATGCTCTAATGCAACGGCAGGGGAAAATGACTTGAGGGAAGGTGGTATAAGTTCTTAGATTCCGTGAAGATATCAAGGGTATACAAAACGATTCATCGTTAGTGAAGGCAGAGATCGTTTGAATACTCATTTTTGGAAAAAACACGGGTAAGCTCTATCAGCTCTAACAGGGACCGCCCATCCGATGCGGGATCGAAAAATAGAGCGGCATGCTCCAATAGACCGATGCCTGATGAGGGGATCGAAAAATAGAACGGCATGCCACTCTATTGGAATAAATAGGTAAGTACAAATGATCGAAGAAAATTCTATACATGGTCGATTCGGATGCTCAGCACTTAGCTAGTGCACGCATCAGTAGGACTTGCATAGTTTACCTGGATGCAAAATACGAGTTGCAGGAATAGAAGTCGGCGACCGGTCCCCCCCATGGCCGCGGTTTTCTTCAGGAGGTTTTCATTCTGAAACGGAAAGAGAATTTCATGAGCTCGTTGTTCTCGGCACGTCGCCGATTCTTAAACGTTTGCAGTCGAGCAAGAGGAGACATATAGTCTTCTCCTTCAACGCTTTGTTTAATCACTCGTTTTCGTTTGTTCCCCGTCGAGCTGGCGAAACATTATCTGTACAGTCAGCATGAGTGCCACGTTCGATGGAGATGGAAGCCGCTGTCACGCCCGGTCCATCCCGGCCGGGGCCCGGGTGAGGGGCAACACGCATTTGACAGATCGTCGCTGGCAGAGCTCTTAGATGTTTAGGCTTGATGACCAGCTCCGCATGAAGACTTGTTCAGAGCGACATGGGGAAGCTAAGACTTATTAAAAAAGACTGCATCTGTGGACCCAAAATCTGCTGTCGCGCGGGATCATGTTTCAAGTAAACTCATTTCGAGTAAATTCGGGAAGACTAAGACTGCGGAAACGAATATGCACAGTGCGAAGGTGTTTCTCCCGCGCCTCAATGAAGCGAGCTAGTTGGAACGAGGCTCGGGTATACCTCGTTTCTTCACAGACGGAGCAGATCATTTCGCGAAGTTCCTTAGGGTCGGCTGAATGTCTCTGGGTATGTCAACCGGAGGCACCCCATCTCATGAGACATCGATAACTCGATAATCGGGGAGCTCCGGAGCGCCTCGGTTGGGTCGCAGGCGATGCCGGGCCACTTCACTTGAGTGAGTCCGAGGTTTTCTTACGAAAACCTCGCCGAAAAGAGACTGAATGTTTCAGCGGGAGCAAGAACGCCGCACGAGCCAGTTTCTCGAGCTTTTTCCGCGGCTCAGCGATATGAGAGGGGAATTTCGAGACGTCAACATGAAGGAAGAGCAATATTCATCACCCTTAATGAGTCGTCATGATTCGTGAAGAGTGTCGTCGCCGTCTTCGATCGTCTCAATTAGTGCTGATCACGATCGTACTGAATAATACGCTGGTGATTGGTCAGGAATGTTCCGTTCCCACGTCGCGTTGGTAGAAGGTATCGACTGGGAAGACGCAACCCATGATCGCAACGGTTCCGCCATCTGATTGACGTTCCAAAGAACTTGGTTTCGACATGAATTTCCGGCGGATCGTCTTTGTTCCCGAGAACTTCTGCACGCGTCACTCTGATAAGCTCCTGAAGTGACGTTGACGATTCGAGAAGAGGGACTGTGAAGTTTCCCGACGAGAGAAGATCATCCTCATTCCAGCGGCGCGTCAGATCCCTTTCAGTAGCTCTTTTGACGATGCCAGCTGGTCGCAACATTCGGGGCTGTGGCTGCCGCAGCACTGATGCAACTTGCCTAACAATAATTGCAGAGTCTCGTCGGCGGAATAACTCAATTACATAGATAAGAGACGCCTTCAGCAGGAAACCGACGATAAATGACTCCTTTCTCTGAATCAAGCAGGAAGCTCCCGGAGGAGCTGATCGATGAGTTCAGTCGCTTGCTGTCTGGCACAGAGAGACAAGACGAGCTGCCGGTGGATTGACGAGTCGATTTGGCTAGAATCGGTGTTTGGATATCTCAGTTTTTCTGATAGAAACTCATGGCGCTCGAGTCTTCGTTTTGACTCAGTCAGTCGATTGCGGTCCTGTACCGTATACCTCGCATGGCACGCGGCTCGCGAGCGAGGGTGAGCTCACCGATCGAGGATAAAAAAAAGAAAATGGTTACGGCTGACTGAGGCTACGTCTTTTTACGGCATATTTTATGGAACGTTTTTCGCTAAGTTAAAAACCCACACTTCGGCAGTTCCAATATCGACCGAAATGACTTTGAAGCTTGGTAATCGCGACGCGAAGGAGGAAAAAAGAATGAGAGGGAAAGTTCAGTAAAGATTCCGCTCAAGCTTCGGGTACTGCCAAAGTTTGTGGTGAGGCTGGGGCGTCCCGGGTCGTGTGAGGGCCACGCAGAACAAACACCTCGCGGAGAATTCCATCGGCGGAGGGCTTCCACGTGGTGAAACTCACAACGTGAAAGTTTCGCATGACTCCGGTTACAGGCCGGATCGGAGAAGTCACCATAAAACGCTTCGGTGACCTCTCCGCTCAGTCTAAGCATGCAAGCTTGCGTCTCATGGCTTTCAGAGGCTGCTCTGGAACGAAATCGCTCCGTACATCCCTTCCGACTCCGGTTAATTGCCGAAAAAGCAACGACGATCGGCCGTTCCTTATTTTTCTCAATTTGAGCGATGCCGCAGTTAGAGCAATAGCTCTTCGAGGGCGGAGTGGTTGCAGGGGAACATGGGGCTGTGAGGCTACTGAGGATTAGCTACCCTTCGAGGGAACCACCGGAGCCGCTGTCGATGTTCAGCTCGAACGTTCTCGGCTCGCTGAGAAGCACGGAGGAGTCCAGCGAAATAGAAGTGGATTTTGATATTCGGTATCGAGAGCAAATTCCATTCCTCTTGCTCAGCTCCAAACAAACTCCGAATATTCTTCATTTTTCATCCAGCACGGCAAGCCTCCAGATCATTGCCCGAACTGACCTTGCCCCATCTTTGCTCACTGCACTCAACGGATATTGGATAGATGGCGAGTGGCTTCAGGAGCTCGTTTGAAATCTTACGCGGGGGAAACGCTGCAACTGGGAATCACGAGAGACGGGCTCCGCCGACGCGACGGGTACGTGGAGCGATTTTGATGGCGGTCGGTCGCGTTTTTGCGCATAATCGTTTAAACGCTGCAGTTAAGCTGGGAACAACGCACAGGAAGCCCATGCGAAAACGCTCAAGTTGCGTTCAACGGGAATCCTTGTTGTAAATCCGACGTGAGAAAGTTTGCACGGATTTCGCAGGGGGAGCGAAGAGACTGAAGTCGATGAGACTATGAAAAGCTTGGAGAGCTGGGATGCCGTTCAATGAGAGCGAACAACATAGACTAGCGTACGTGAAGTCTTGGAACTAATTCATGAAGAATGAAACCGGCCACATTCGGCAATCTGAGTAAATTCCCTAGGGAGCCCCCTTGTTCAACTTATTCAGATCGGGAGACCAAGAACGAGTCCCCACGAATAGCATATCCGCGAATAAACCGTAGTCCGCTCCCACTCCGCATATTTCAGCCGTCGCGTGGCCCCACCGATGCTGAGCACGGTCAGAGAAAGGTGAGTGAATTCCCCACCGGAACCGCATGAGGTGTCAGCGCTAGAGAAAAGTATTCTGGCGGCGCCTGTGCGCCATCGAACCCGCCAACCAAGGCCGGAAGTAGTTCAAAGAGCATCGAATAATAATATTCTCGGGCTATATGTTAGTGTGAACCTGCCAGAAGTCGGTGCTTTCCGAACAATGAAGTCGCAGAAAAATGTCGCTCGCCGGGTTATTCAACGCGGGCGTTCCCGAGCCGAGCAGCGCAACGGGTCCCCAACCAGTAGACAAGTTTCTGTCCCGTCGAGAAACTATTTTATTCCCACGGGATAGGCATTGAGGGTCCCGAAATAAACTTGAATCTCCGACGGCATAGCGACCCTTCAATGAACCACTCCATCATCGCAGAGTACACGGTCGTAGTGAAAATACTTCCATCGATATCAGTCTGGCCCGGCAGTGATTCACGAACCCAATTCATGAGGCATTCATGCTCAGGTTCGAGCAGTCTCCCTCAACCGTGCACGGAGCTCTGGGAACTCATTCTTGCCGGGCCTTCCGAAGTTCTACCCACGTCGAAGGATCGAGGCAGATGTCAGCACCTCGGATGATGGGTCGATCCCCTTCGAAACGTCATTCACAGCACCGTCGCGTCGTTTCATCGACTAAGATTTCGTTTGTTGTTTGAAATCCGATCCCACCGGAACGATATCTTTCGACAACCAACCCACCACATGTCATTCACAATCGAATCTCGATGACTAGGGTGCGGAACAAAGCATTGTTCTTTATGCTATTGTGAAGATTTTCATCGAAGAACACAAAGTCAATCGCCTCGGTCGTTCTGAGCTCTTATTTAAGCGTAATTAGAGGGGCGGCTAGACCCCAGTGCGGCGACAATGGCCGCGTGTTATGTGTAAGCCCTGTCGTGAACTCGGGGAGTCGGGGAGCCTCAATGTAGAAATCTGAGAGGAAGTGAGAGGGAGAGATATGGAGGGGAAGAATCTCGAGGACAAGGCTTTCTCTCCCACGCAAACTCGAGAACAAAGACGCCATTGAACAAACATCGGACGATCCAGTTGTCGGATGTAACCATTGTCCATAAGGACTTTCTATTCTTCTGTCCGAGCGATCCGGGGCGAGAGCCACAGTAAAGGTGAGAAATTGTGGAGAAAGCTTTGTGGAACGCGACGATCAGGCAGCTGACAAGGAGAAAAAAAGTAGTGGCTCGTCCCCGGAGTTCGGGTTCATACAATGGACCGAGAACAGGGATCGTAGAAAATGAAAGTTTTGAGGTGCGGTCGAGAAGGTCGAATCGAGTTCGTTCCGCGGGGCAACAAAGCCCGGCCATCTTGACGAGCAGCTCGCTATACCTGATCAGATATTACGGAACTCCTGTTTCTGTCACCTCATAACAAAGGAGTATGAGCGAAATAATTCAATCCGATCATATCATCGTTAGCATTTCGGTCGTTCGATAATTAATGCAAGAAGATAATTTTCACTCTTTCCATCACGAATAAGATTAAAGCGCAGAATTCGATACGCCTACATTGGCGCGTTCTTCGATACCGACTTACCGAGCCTTGCTTCCATTATTTCCTCCCCTCATCGTTCTGATGATTTTCTATGTGGCCAGATGAATTTGGACTGGGCCCATTCCGAGTTGGCTCATGATTTCGATGAATCGCTCTTGTTCTCCGATATACAGACTCTCAGCCTCCGCGAACTCCTTTGCGACGTATCATTCGAAAGCGCTGACCTGCACTAGCAATCGAATCGTTTCTCGAAGAGGCATAGGCGAACACTCTCGAACGGGAGCAGCTCCTCCCGCAGATCATTTTTTTCGGCATCAACAAGGTTCAGATCGATGAACGTTTTTCTGATACCATGGGCTAGCGAGAACGGAACGAATAAATAATATCGAAGTACACAATAAAGTTTCATTGAAGCCGCCTGGAGCCACCGCTCCCTCGCTAGAGGCGACGTTTTCTGGAAAAACTTGACAGGACGGGCCCGATTGTATTCAAGCATCACTTTCCATTTATGAATACAGGCAACGCTTTCGAACGGATCAGATGGCGTGGTCTGACGTAGGGAGGACGGAATACGTTGCAAAAAATTCACTTAGCTATTCTCGGTCGGAAGCGAGTTTCAGTTGACACTTCCGTTTCGATTCTTGACTAGAATTAGCTCCGATTGCGTGACCACAGATCTCGGCGTGATGCAAATTCGCCCAATCACCCGCTCGACTGAGCAGCTACTTATCGGACGTATCAAATTGTGACGGCTGTAAAAGTCAGTCCAGGTCAGTCCGGCGATAGATGCATTCGATTTGTCCGGTACGTTGTCGTACGGTTGCCCTCGACACCAAATATCGGCATTCAGCGAGCCCTCCACGCTCACTGTGACCCGGATGAATCAAACAGGATAGCGTGAAGAATCCGCACAAGGAACGGAAGTGCGGGTACTATTGTCATTGATGGAGCTTCGAAACAGCTCGTGTCGGATAGAAACAAAACTTTCGATTCCGTCGGCTGACAAAAGTCGGAAGCGCCCAGCGTCTGGTGCTTGAACCAGAGCATCCTTTCCAGATCTCAATTGTGGGAAATGATAGGAGAACCACAGACGAGGGGATTCAGGTGGGCATCGGGAGAAATCCACGGATGATGAGCCTCAATTTTCGGGAATCGACAATCTATGCGGAATGATATCCGAAGGCCCCATCGACGCTGTGCAAAGTTTCCACGTTTCCGAGCCGGGAACTGCCAGTCCAGAAATTTGGTCTTCACAAGCAAGGGAGGAGGAAGCTCGAACTCCCGTCGCACGAGACCACGAAGCACTAATACCAAGGACTCAGATTTTTGCAGATTATCGTCGTCTTTTCATTTGTTTCCTTCTTTGTTCTGTGGCTTCCGATCGAGCTCGCGTGTAGCCTAGGCAGGAACCGGATAGACAGATAGCGCCTTGATGCATACGGAACAAAAAACTTCGGAAGCTCAAGTCCCTGAGGAAAAGTTATGACTCTTGCTCAGAAAGTGAATTTCTAGTCTGGCGACCTTCTCTCGGAGCACTAATGTGCCGTGTTGCGCGCCGTGACCACAGCGCTGAAGGAATTTCTTTGTGTCACGTGTTGCCTCCTTTCTGCCGCTTGATATAGTCGACCGACTTGATTCGTTCCAGTGTGAGCTTTCGTGCAGATCCAATTAGCGCATCAGGGTATGGTATTGCGCCCGGCTTCATTCTCTTCAATTCAAATCCCTGCAGTGAGTTTTCCATCTTGACGAGTCCCACGCTGAAGCTCAGACACTTATTCGGCCTCATTAGGAACGTCCTTGCTCGCACTTTTCACGAGAATTCTGGATACAAAAAACAAACAAACACCAGAATCGGATCCAGTGGCCAACTTTAATTAAATTCGTGTCATGGGACGGCGACAGACGCTAGGAACGCAGCACTGCGCGGGAAGAGGATGTCGTCCCATATTCGGCCGTCAGCGGAGCGTTCCCTGTAACTGTCGTAATTCAGAGCGAAGTCTTTGTTCTCGTTGGTTATCTCTCACGAAAAGCACGAAGCACGACAACCTTGAAAACGCAGACGAGCACAAACCATATAACGGGTCTCGTTGAGGACTCCAAACGGTAGCGGCTCATCGCTCACGTCAGCACTTCTCTCGAGGGCTTGGAAATCCTTCTAACCCGGCATTAATACCTCCAAGCCGAAACTCCTCGTCCTCTGGACCAGCGTTTTCCACGTCTTCATCTATATAGCTTGAAAAACTTTCCGCCCATATGGCGCGATCTCTCGAAGCCTGAAACCCTCCTTTGTATCGCTCGGTTCCGACCGTGAGTATCCGCCAGCCGCCAATACATATATTTCCCCGCCCGCCGTTCCCTGATTCCCAGCGAGAGGGATCTCGGGAGAGGTAAAAAGCAAGAAGCTAGGTAATGTCAATGACATTACCGTAGATTCACGTGAAAACGTTTAATGACGATTTTTCCGGCGAGCGGTCGGCTTGCCGAGGTGTCAAATCATGGAAAATAGACCTATCTCTCTATCGGCCCACTGTAGCATGGAATTGGGGTTAGTTTTCGTGAAAGCTCGGTTAGAGCCCACTGATTGCCCGACGGGGCTGCGATATGCAATCATTCTACGAGAGATGGTTTCCGTGGTTCGAAGGCATCGATACCTCTTCTGAATCCTGTCGGCATAATCATCGAAAACTGCGCCAGCTATCGAGCTTCGGAAGTTTTTCTCCACGAATATAGAATCGAAAGCCACACTGATCTACCCATTGTAGTCCGTGGGCTGCTGAAGTAGGAAGGCTTTTCGGACCCTCACTGCGGCTTCCTCGACGAGTCCGCTGAGATACGACGATTGGTGAATGTTGTTGGTCTTCAGTTCGACATATAGCGCGTGGTCGTCATCATCCAGGGAACGCGGTTAAGTTTGAGCCTCACTTTTGACGTGAAGGGGACGTCGATATGATGAGTAATCACAAGATATGATAAGTTGGAGCTGAGTTTAGCTTCTTGAAATTACATTTGTGTCCCTATCGGGGGAACATCAGTCGAGTGTTGTGCAATGGAGGCCTTGACAATCTTCAAATGTCGCAGAAAGCGGGGCCTTTCATCCATGTTACAAGCATGGCGGTACACGTTTTGGAGGAAGACACGCCGGAATCGCTGAGTGTGCGTTCCACTGCAGCAGTGTAGTAAGAATATCGCATGATTTCGTCATCATGATGGAATTTAGATCTCACTGTACCGGATTCGATCGCGACCGCGGCTTTTCTGACCACGGCGACCTTCGGAGCCGGAGCCGAAGTCGACTCTTGATGAGTCGCCCCATGAAGAGATCCTCCCGATGACAGCCGCTTCTGTCGCCAGGAGCTCCCTTCAAAGGGTCTCATCTGTCGTCGATAAGCTCAATTCGCCTCAAGTCAGGAGAACTACTTGGTTTTCTGGGAAACCTTCGTTGTTCACCCTAGCAAATCATAATCATGATCGAAGCCCGACTCGATCTCGATTTTTGCAGTTTTCATCGAATAATCAGAAGCCCTGAGGTTCTCGCTCTCATATGTCTGCTGCCTTCTGTCGGGCTCTCACTCGCCCACCTCGCCTTGTAGAATTCCCTTCGAAAGACTGACGGACTATGCCTTAATTCGCGCTTATTTTTACGCTTTCGTGCCGAATCCAGGGGTATGTGGAAAATCAACTGTAGAAATCGAACGATAGATCTGCATCGCGAACGATTGCACCTGGAGACTTTGCCGTGAATTAACAACCCCGTGATGCAACTCGGATAATCCGAAACTCCGCAGTTTCTGAATTATAAGGCTCCAAAAGCGGACAAGATTTCGATGCTTGAAGGACGAAGTACATCGAACTGGTCAGCAAAGCCTGCGACAAAGACGTTTTCACGTCAAAACCTCCAGATTGAAGCTATCCCTACAATCAATCAATTGATCAATCATCGCAGTAGTCCTGACCATACGGACAGCGGTGGGGCAGGCATAAATTGCGAAGCGATTGTTGTATGCTTCCCTCGCCGCCTCGTCCCCACCGAGCCTCCGTGGAAGAGCAGTCGGATGATTAAGAACCATCCCGATTCGCGGATCCCCATTTAGATCCATTGAGAAAAAGTCTCCAAGTCCGAGCCTCAATCAGACGGGAGCAAGTCTGGTTGTGGGAAAGTGGTGATGAAACCCATTCCGAAAAGTAAACTGTGTCGCCACCACGCTGGAGGCGAGCGAAGCGTGTAATGGGCCTCCTCTTTTTTCTTGTAACGTGTATAAACGTGTTAATTGTGATGTCAAAGCATTGTTATAATAAGTCCGCCTCTGAACACCTGTCTGACCGCCTCACCGACCGGAGTGGCGAACGGACTTTCAGATAGTCGATCAAGGCTGTGCTGGCTATCCATTCATCTATCTTTTCATACCGGTGATTAATCTGTCACTAACTAGTGCGTTTTTCTCCAGGATCGACGACCAATTTGGAGAGTTCCGTTTGATTGATTGAAACTCCCCGAGGGTCGCATAGAGAAAGCGGGCGAGCAATGAGTAGATCTTCCAGTTATGGCCGGGCATTATTCGAAAGCTGAGATGTGTGTCAAGTATAGCGGTTCCCCGACTCATTCCCTTCAAATTGATTGAAAGTACCGATTCCGATGACAACGTCAAAGCGATCATCTACGCAAACGGAGAAATTATTCTTGTCGAGCCCGCACTTTAATTCAATTTTCTGTCGGAAAGCGATCGCTATCTTGCTCATTGTCGCTCTTGTAGCACCGGCCGATCTCTTCAGGGACGAAAAAACTGTGGTGATATTGTAACCGCTTGTAAGGCTCACAATTCAGTTGGTAAAACGACAAGAAAAACACCACGACCTTGTTGCGCACAAAGAAGGCTGATCTAGGATCCGCCACGAAAGCATAAGATTTACTCACCGCGCTGCTCGTCGGAACAAAAGCTTTTTGGTCAAGTTGGGTTGGGTTTTCTTCGAACTCCTCGATTTTTTCTCTGTACGCTATCATGCGGGAATCTTCTTGAAGCCGCTACAATCCTCGGTTTTTTGTCTAGATCGTAACTCCGAAAAATCTGAACGATATCCGAAACCAGAAATCGAGCAGAGATTATCGCTTTCAGCCCCGGTCTGAGCCGTGCTCCACCATGCTTGCGTTTCGTATACGGGGAACAAAAGCCACCTGACTTGACGCGGGGTTGAGTTAACGCCCATAAGCGCGAAAACGAGAGCCTCATTTTTACCGAAAAGGCTCCTTGATGGAAGAAGCTGAAATTCTCGTCGGACTCGATACTTCTCATTCTCAGAAGCCCTCTATCAGTTGTGGAGAACCCTCGACTCGTGAATGTGTAAGGAACGCGTAATGCAGTCTCATGCAAGTCATGATCCAAGCTTCCTCAGCAGACCTCTCTCAGATGACCTACCTTTGGGAAGCTTCGAATGAAATGATTTCTGAACAAGACTGTATCGTGATTACTCTCGAGCATCTTTGCCGATTCAATTTCTCCTCCATAATGGAATTCTGGTTCGAGGACGACGATTTGCGAAAGGGAGAAAGAAACCCCACCGATCAAAACGATCCGCTTGCCAAAACAGGACTTTTAATGAATTCGTGAATATTTCGCAGGCCGATTCCGCTATCGACGGATTGGTATCGTTCGAAGACGTATTTCTGTGTCCCATCAACGCGAGCCCACAGAGCCTCGAAACCGGATCTATCGAAAGTTTCAAATGGACAATTCATTTTCCCGAACCGCATAATGGGCAATATCCGCCCTGAAACAAATGTACCACACAGCTTCGAACTCGATTGTCGCTTACGCACCATCAGGCCCATTGCAACGGGCTCAGACCTTGATCTGAGGAGTTTCGGAGGCAGAGAAGGACATGGAGGTAATCAAAGAGTTGATCAAACCCTTCCTCGACTTCTCGGCGATGCGTCCGAGCAACGTAAATTTCTCACAATTTCTGACTGGACACTCGCATGGCAACGAACCCGTCACCGACACGGCTCATCTAGCACGCGTGCGTCTTGATGCACGGCGTCACCATTTGAACTGCACTGCTGGGCATCTTTTCGTTTCACGGAGTCATGCACCGTTCATGCGTGAGTTAGAAAGTGAGAAAGTCTGTAGCAGCCTTGAAGAGGCGTTTTGACGGCTCCTAAAACTGGCGAAGTGAGCGGCGAAAATGATCGCGCCCTAACGAGGCGAAATTGTCAGGCGAATCCAAGCGATGGTCGCCTTCTGAACAAGAATGAGCGGATCGTTAAAAACTGGGGGATTTTTCTCGCTTGCTTGCTTGTTCTTCCCCGGAGACCCCCAAAGGGAATTGGATGGATCCAGCCAAGCAGTCGAGCTCTCAGACTGATGGAGGCATAGACAGCGCTTATTTGGCTGCAAACGAAAGTCACCGCCTCCCGAAGTTAACCGAGGAGAACTTGAAGGCCGTCGGCGTCGGCCGGGAAACAACATTGATTCGAAAAACTCGTCCAGTACACGATGTCAACAACTTTTAAACTCCCCTCTCCAGCATGCGTTAGCGTGAAAAGAATTCCAGCTTTTCCTGTTTGGGCTTGCTCGAACGAGAAGTTCGACTGCGGATCGCGGCTCTCCGAGTATTTACATATTATTGTCCACAGTCGAGACAGAACCGTTTCGGGAGTTGTTGTCACTGACTAGGGCAATCGCGGCCATCAGAACTTCAGGAAAAAGAGTTACGGCGGAGCTCCGGCTCGGAATCATTCGTTCCCGTTCCGTAGACCTGCAGGATGCCGCGTGAGCCCAATTTGATGCCTAGCGTATCGAGGTGCGATGAGGCGTAAATCAAAGAGTTAACACTTTGTCGAGATCGCGAACGATGCAGTTTGTTTTTGTTTCCGTCCGTGAGCCAGTCGATCACGGCCCCCGGCTCTCGGAGCCGATCTGAGAAGCCGACTTGACTATCAGACCATGACAGACTACATAAAACAACTCTTGACCGATGATGGCATTTTATCGACTACCTTTCAGATGCCGAGTCGCTGCTTGCCTGACAAAGTGTAACAAATGCCATGTATAAATGTAACATCTATCTCTGACCGTTGGTCAGGAGGAAACAGCCGGTTTTTTCTCGGTCGTGTTCACCGCAAAGGGCCACGTGAACATACATACAGTGACCACTTCGGTCGAGTGACGAAAGCGTCTTTCGGTAGAAGAACGCCAGCGTCGTCGTCGACAACGTTAAATGAACCTGCCCCCAAAACAAGGGTGAACGCCTACCGGTCCCTCGGGCTAGTTTTCGGCGGGGCTAATCATCGAATGCTACTTGACCGATTTGGTCGGGGAGAAAAACTTCGAGGACACGATGTGCCAACGTAATAATAGAGGTAATAATTCGATCAGAGAAAGCGTTCCGGCCGCCGAAAAAAGAAAGCGTTCCCATTGACCTCAGCTAACAAGCGTGCAATTCCGCGGCTGGACGACGCCCGTTGTTGACGTTGGTTGGTTGACTCGATGGACAAGGAGACAAGGGACGATTGCAACATCCCTTCCTCCGAATCCATATGGACGCCCACTTGTTGAATATGAGGGGCAGAACGCGAAGATTGATGAATAAACACATCTAACGAGACATGGAAATGAAGGAGGACTCAGGTCCAGCGGGAATTGAAATGTCTGAATAGTCATTCCGAGCTAGTGTTCGACTGACTGAAGGGGTCATCCCTCCAAGCGGCCTAATGCACTCTTACCAAGAGCTGGAACACGGAGAGAACAATGTCGAATTGCCACAAAAAAAACGCATCAGAGCTTGGCCCGCACTCGAATCATCATTCTCACCACACGTGAGCTGGATCGGTGGCGGGACTCAGCTTACGTTGCTCCTTCCTGCTCCGAATCCAGTATAATGATGGGTAATCTAGTTGGAGTTTTGATGACTCCTCCTCCGGCCTCCTAAATGCAGAAATCAGAATCCTACATCCATTTCCGGTGACGTTACGTCCCTGCCAAGGACCATCTCCGCCAGTGAGCCACCCCGAAGTTTTCCCGAAACGGGATTGCATAGTTCTCTCAACAATTCCCCTAGGAAAGTCCCTCGAGTCGCGGGAGAAGTCTTCGCCCAGCTCCTCACATGTCTGAAGCACGCGGAAACTTGGGATAAGACCCCGTGATTCCCTGAACGGGAACTTCAAGGATCCGGATTAGCCGAGAATCGTTCCCCACCGTGGATTGCCAGAACAGACATCACACAGACGAGCGTCGCCGTCCCGAAAGTGAAGTACTCGCCAGATACGCGAAGCTGAATGAGTGGTCAAAGTGAGACTAAACCCGTTTATTCAGGAGGTTCGCCACAGAGCAGATCATTGAAGTCACTGCGTCTCCTCCGTCAGAGCTGCCTTGTTCCTGCGGGACTTCCGGGATCGGATCTATTCTATTGGAAGAAACCTCGGTCAGAAATCTTTTTGTTTAGGACTATGAGCGTCGCGAGGATATTCTGGCGGATGGCCTGGCGCGACTTGAATGTCGTCTGCTTTTTTCTCCCGCCTCGCGATATGCTCCAGCCTCACGATCCTCCTTCATTCCATCGAGGACCGTTCTCTCAACGCTGAGATGGCCTCCCAGGTATTGCCGCGGGATTTCAGTTCGACATATTCGCCGTGGTTATGCCCGAAAGCGTCGGATCGAAATATTTCGGTATGAGCCGCGAAAAGAGATCAGAATTGAGAGGGAGGAGCCGAGCACTTTTCTCCCCGAGCTTTGAGCGCCCATCAAAAATCGTCGGCGTCTCTTGGCGATTTTCGATGATGAATCACGTGTATTCCTTCCGTCATTTCTCTCAGCCGAGGGGTGAGATTGACGTCGAAGATTCGGAATTATATAGCCCCCACAAAACCACGACTCCAAACGAACAGTAGTGCTCGATTTGACTTTCGTCGGACTTGCGGCTGCTGTATGAGGGAAGGGTCCCCGTTTTTCCTGCCTTTTTTTGTGCCTTAGCAAGAGATAATGGAGGCTACAAACAGCAACCCTCAATCAGGACCTCAACCGCAACGCACCCCATACGGATGTGGCTCCTTTTTGGCAACGATTCCAGTCCTGGCCGCCTTCCAGTCGGAGCGACAAACGCAGTTATTTCCAGCGCGTCCAGATGACGTCCACAGAATAGCGGATGGTGGACACGACGACAAAGGAGACGGCATGCCTGGCCGAGCGCTTCTCGAGAACGATTCCCTTCATCGGCTTCACTCGGACGGTATGTTTTATCCTCTATTCTCACGCCGTTCAAGCTGACGCGATAATCGTCGGAGCCAGGGCAGCTTCCAGAACCTTTTTGTGGTCGATAGCGCATATCGTCCCATCGTCGTGTATGGCGTGGCTACATTCCGCTCGTGCGATAACTGGCGGCCTTGGGACCATTGACCACACACTGAATGCGGCTTCTGTTTTCTAAGACTTCAGTCTTTTGAGACTTCTGACGGCTTCTTTCGTGGGATTTCAGTCGTACTTGACTTGGACTTATTTCGTTCTCTCCATATATGCACCACCAGCAGACCTCTCGGGGACTTGGAGCAGAAAATGTGTCCGCCCGAATGGGCTGCGACGAATGCGAGCTCATAGCCCCCTTCAAATTATACTTCTCTGAGATACCACGGTTGTTTTGAGCTCATAAAGGCGTCGCGTCGTCGCTATGCCCTGTAAAGCAATAAGAGACCGTCTTCTCGATTCTCCTGGTTCTTTTTCCCGATTCCACGCTCCATTCGAACACCGAGGTGTCGGTCATAATCTAGATGAGCTTTTCCGCTTGATGTAGATATGCTACACTTCAAAAATTCGTCCGCTTTTTGTGGTGAATGATTCTCTGTACAAAACGCGACGCATTTCCTCACGATGCCGCTAATGTCGCCGCCGGTGTTGAATAAGTTTTGTCGGAAGTCCGCAGCACATCGGAGTCTTTCGCTCTTGAACTTACGTTTCGCATGAGTTCTAAATTCGTTGTCTCCTAGTCTTCCTATTGAACACACTCGAAAATGACGAGGACGAACTGGAGAGAAACTCCAGCTCGTCTGGAAAACGACTCCGACACACCTCGCCGCGCAACGGAGGAAATATACACACAACCTTTCCTCACGCTAGCGCGCAAGATTGAATATCGATTTCTTAAATGGCTCTACCGTTTCACGTTTTCTGTGTGCGCAACTTCAGAAGTCATCAAGAAGGAAGCCGAAAGTTGGAGCGGTCCCCGAAAAAAACGGCATTGGCCCTGGATAGAACGCTGATTCCTCCGTCGACATTCGCCGCTCAGTCAGACAAAAGCGCGAATAAGTTCTCGTCAGACTCGCCGCTTGTCAATCTTCGGACTGCAAGTCTTGCTACTGCAGAAGCCGAAACGGGCTGCTCTGGTGATTATCGCTCGGAATTTTTTCAAAAAGAGGACAAGAGTCAACTAAACGTTTGCGGGGATCGGTGGGTTGATTGATTTCCCTCTTGGTCAGATTCACAATGGAGGAAATAGAAAAGAAGTTTTGATCACAATTGGTGTTTTTTCTCCTGGCACGAAGGGTCCCCAGAGGAACGGTGTCATGGAGCAGAACACTGAGTCGAAGGCGGACGGACGATCGGATTCATGCAGGTGGCGAATCAGACGCTTGAGCTGTGATACGATCGATCGACCGACCGACCGACCACGACGCTAACTGTGAAAGATGCCGCACCCAGCTCGAGTCACGATCGCATTCAGCTCGGTGATGAGCTGACGACCGGGTGACCAGCGGAAGATTCACTAGATGTACTGTTTCGATCCGAGCTTTGTAGTCGAGAGCTGCTCACTGACCGATTGAGATCAGCCGCAAAATTGCGAGCGTTCACAAGCGAGCCTCCTGCTCCACTTGTGGTTTACAGAATCGCGCAATTTTCGCGTGCTTGTGCAGCTGATGGTGGTTTTGTTGGTCGAGCGAATGGATGCGGTTGTCCCATCATCGCTGGAAAGAGCAGCGATAGATCTCGGTCTGATCAGCGATTTCTAGTTCATCAGCGTTGAACGCTCGGGTAGCCGAAACGCCGATTCGGAAGATTCCCGACCGGCCCAAGGGACGGGACGTTCACTCAAAGCTCGGCGAATCGTTCGTCTTGTGGGCACAGGGTTTTCGGTGAACTGCAATGGGAGTATTTCGTGCCGTCGTCGCCACGAAAAAATCCATTCTCCCGAGAAAAGGTTCACGTGGCTAATGCGGGCACTCAGTCTGATTATCAGTGAATTATGGAGCGTGGGAAAATCAGAAAAGTCGTGCGGTATCCCGGGGATCGCAGCCCGAGAACTACTGATCGCGGGATTCGAAGTTCCCGACCATCGTGTCCCGTCGCGCTGGTGTTTTCTTAATTCATGGGTTTCCATCTCTTTTCTCAAATTCGCCTGGGCTGCCAAGAGTTCAGGAAAATATGTGGGTTCGTAAAACGAAGGGTCGGATATCGAAATCGATCTCGTCGTAAAGAGGGCCATAAAATCCACCGTCAGTGGCATAATCGGTATTGTTAGGAGCTGTCCAGCCGTCTCAATGGATACCCATACCGTCAAAATCGTCTCCCATCGATCCTGCCACAGTTTGAGGGCTCATCCCAAGCTCCGCTTCCATAAGACGATTGTTTTATTTACGGGCTGCTATATAGCCTTCAGCCAAGACACACCTTTCCGAACAACGGCGATCAACGTCCGATTCCGACGTTTCGAAAAGGAAGGAAAACGTAATACTGCCGCTGGTAAAAAATAAAAACACAGCGAGACCCCGAAGACCCGTAGAACGCGCAGTCCAACGAAACGCCGATGGATGATTCGGCCCACTAATGAACCGTCGGACGTGGATTCGAATGGCGAAAACTACTTTCCATTCGTTTCTCGCTCATTGAATGGGTAAAGAATCGTCTCCCGAAATTCGATCACAAGAGGCGTCGCGCTGACGGAAAGCGCAACGACTAGTAAGGCGTTCGAATCTCCGCGGCGGATTCGAATCGGGAGGGATGACATCAGTGGCCGAGCTGGCACTCGATGCTATCGTGTCGCTTCCCTAGGAATCCGATGCAGAGTTTCTGTGAGAAGGAGAAGAATTTTCGGAAAGAAGCCATGCATGCCAATGAAAACCAACAGCCTCGTCTGGTCGGACTGGCCGATTTCATATGTCTTCGGGAATAGAGTCTTGTTGACTTCGTTTTGAATGAATCGTTTGGAGCTAATCTTAGGATGGCCTGCCCGAGCTGAGAGCAGTCTTTCATCCGTTGCTTCGATGTTACCGATACCGGATCAGCAGTCGACGAGGATCGATCAATCATCCTTCGGCAGATTCACTTTCGAGCATTAACATGAGTCGTTACGCTGACGACTCATGCGAATCCGCCTAATGGAGAGAGCACGATTTTGAATAATCTTGTTTGACTTGACTGGGGCCCGATGATGAATTGAGGGACTGATGATTGAGATGCGATCGACGCGGAATATGAACTGCGCGAATGTAAGTGTGGAGCGGGGTAAAAATAGCCCTGACCGGATAAGGGAGCTGATATCGGCTCCGATGCGGACTGTGACATCTCCCTCTGATGGCATCTTCTGACACTTCTGCGATCAGCTACGAGATAACGGTATCGATTCTGGCTCGGTGATTCTGATTTTCCCCGTTCCCCGAATCGCTCCAATTCAGTGAAGTCCCGGATAACTTCCTTCAGTCGAGATTCCGTTCCGAGTCAGTTCCGACGCGAGTGCATTTGCCGATGTCTAATGCCTTCAGTACAAAGCATCACTACGAAGCGCCGAGACCTGTGTCCCAGAGCGGTCAGTACCGAAGAGCGGCCGGTGGAGAGTCGCGAGACCAGATGGTCTTGAGACCGACGGTATAGTCAACAGATCTGAGCGGTGCGATCTTCAATGGTAGACTCTGGTTGCCACGAGCGGGAAGTTGCAGGCTCGGGGCTACTAGGTCAACTGGCTGCGTTTACCGGACACCGAGGCAGGTTTACACGTGTGCTATCCGGGTGAATTCCTCGCCCAGATGGCCAATTGAGGTCCTGTACCCAACAGCTGGCAATTCCTCAAGGGTTTCGGGCGGTCCAGGAAGGTGGCGAATCGGAGAGGGAGAGCGTTCCGAGGCGAGCAACGATGAGAGGAAGCTCGACCATTGTCGGAGGTCTCGATGGAAACTCTGAACTCGCCGTGATAACTCGTGAACTTGGCCGAACTCCCTATTCCGACGTAGACTGCGAGAGCTCCAAAGCTCTCGGAGGAGGACCCAAGAGCAGAAACTCTCCGGGGAGCGATTGACCCCGATTTGGTAGAGGGACGCAGGGCAGTCTATGAGCTGAGGGAGCGCAGGACTTCCCAAGTACATTTCCAGTACATCCTCCCGGTATCCTCAGGTACAGTTCCCTCTCGCTGCTCCGCGAGCTCCGAGACAGCTTCTCGGATACGTCATGCTGGATAAACGTCTCAAGATCATCATGTATAATTTGAAAGCGTAGAATCTTCCTATCTTAGCGCGATCCCTTCTATACCTCTCGTCGAAACTGTCCCATCGAATACAGGCCCGACAGCAACGATCGAAACCCAGAAGATGATTCCTTTCCCATCAGACGGCCGGAGTCGCTATGAACTCCCTCGACATGATCGGATGGGGAAAAATGACTGAGCTGTCATCGATTGTTACCACAATCGCAGCTCACGGTATCAATTCGCAAGCCTGGACTTTGGCCATGGACTAGCCCAGAACGACTACAAAGCTCATCAACATACAGGAAGCTCGATCGGGCGTCATCGGTGTCGCGAAAAATTATCGCGCTCAACGTATTCTCGGTCAGGAGACTTCGCTCAGTTTTTGCTGTGATGAGTGAATGCACAGAAGAACATGTGACACCAAGAAAACATGATGCTGAAAGACGAGTATTCCCAGCTCCGGTGAGTCTTCCCTCGCATTCACTCAAGTTCGACTCCCCCGCGGCTCAGGACAGCGCTGGGAAATCGAATCTCATCCGATGGGTATTGCAATCCCCCGTTCTGATGGATTGACGGCGAGAATTATTCTCCTTGTTCGAGAACAAGTGGAAAGAATCGTCTCGCTTTGGTGAGCGTTTACCATCACCGAGCGACTGGAATACGGACGTCTGATGAGAATTTGTTTTGCCAAAGTGGAATTGACGTGAGAAAATCATTGTGAACCGAAGTCCGAACGATCCGAAAACGTCGGTCCCGAGCCTGGAGCGATCTCGGCGCATCCCACGTCCGACTGATTTCCAGTGAGGCTGACATCCGAATGGCAACCAAACGCGCCCCGGGTCTGATGTGTCATTAAGAATGGCACGCTGACGAGTCTCGGTGCCAAAGCACGGGCATCGTCCCGAGGGGTCCAAAACTTCGCATCTATTTCCCGCCATGAACGGCCTTACTGGCGGTAGGGACGCATTAGTCGAGCAAAAAACTTCGTGGACGCGGGGCATCGTTTTAATTTTTGTTTCGCGACCGACACGCCCGTCTGCGCGGAAGCGGTAGTGAAAGAGTTCTGTTGTCGTTTTGGCAACTTGTATAACACGATTCGGAAGGACTGAATTCGCTGTTAATAGTCACGAAAGCATTTGGCTCCCGCCAATCCTGACGAGGAAATGTCGGACTTCGTCTTCACTCATTGGATACAGACCAAGTTTGGGTCGAGAGCGATTCGCCGCACCTTTTGATCTCACAAATAGGTTCGGATCTGATCCTCGGGATCCCTTGGAAGATCCCCCGAGGCCTTCCGCAGGTAAAAAGGGTCCCGACCGCAAGAACAGGTTTTTGAACTCACCAGAACCTGATCCTAGCTGGAATAGTCCAACACTCGACGAGGGCACTATTCGGGATGGAGATGTCTTTCACGTCCGCCTCACTTGGTATCCGAATTCATCTTCAAACGAAGATTACGTTCACTAGCAAGTTGTCGGTGGACTTCAAAGAGCATCCACCTTCACCGCTGTCCGTGGCCACTTCAGAGCGCCGTTACGCGCGAAGTGCCGGATACCGCAGAAGTCTAACGGAGCTTTTGCGTCCAGCTTTGTTCGCGTATCACCCTCTCCCCTCACGTTCATTCACAGACTCCGCGACCGTCCGAAGCCGAGGAGGTGGCGATCCGATGCTCGAGAGATACGACGAAACTTGGGATGTGGATCCGTGTTCCAACCTGACGGTCTCGATGAATTATTTTGAGTTTCAGTGTACAAGCATAGAAGCGAGGAGAATCTAGCTGCTACTCCGCGAGTCGGTAGAATTATTGCTCTGATGAGGGCTAGACAAGTCTTTGGAGTCGTAATTGAAGGAGACTTCAACTAATGTTTTGTACGAGCATGATCGCTGTTTCTGGGAACGTCTCCAGCTCTCCTGAAGAGGATGCACTCGTGCTCGCACCGACGCCGCTAGGCGCCAGCTTCACCCTCTGGGTTTGCAACCTGGCCCGGATTCGATTGGTTCAATCTCTGGCTTTGTCTCTCCAGGCCTCGAAGATGCTTGTCGAGTGAGTCGGTATCCGAGAGGTCTTCGCGGGGGAGCATGTATCGTTTTTGAAAGAGAGATGCTTCTGCCACTGGAGTCCCGAGCTGCCACTGAACTTTCGTTAGCGATCGATCACAAAACGCATTCGACTCCGAATTGAGTCATGATGAAAAACTTTCTACGCCTGAGGAGGGTATCATATCTTCACTGCTAACTGACGGTAGAAATCCTCGTCCAGTTCTTGAATAGTGTCAAGGGTTCTGGAAGCAGGGGGTCATCCTTCCACGTGTGTCGGTTGCCCGCTCTCTTTCCACAGCGGCATCACCGGTGGGAGGCAAACCGGTGAAACTTCGAGTTTTTTGGAATGAAAGCATCCGAGACGGTCAGACTATTCCCAGAAAACATGTGAAAGATGTCCCTCTCCCGGGGGATGCGCGCCAGATTGAGCCCACCGCTCCCGTCAAATCAATGTTCCGAGTGTTAGTTAGGCTCGATCCATATTTTTGCTCTCATTGAAGAAAACACCGGTTCTTTCATCTGCTGTTGCGACCATACGACATACTCGGATAAGCGGGTCGGAGAAAGTTCCGGCAGAGTCTCGGACAAGCGAGAAGCAGAGAACTCCGCTTTTGCTCCAGTCGTGGGGTGGGAAGATCCGCTAGTTTTCTGGGAGAATGATTGAAACAGCTCTCCCCAAGTCGGTGATTTTTCCATCTCATTGACAACCCTCCCGAAAAGTGTTTGCCAGAAAAACGATGTTGACGAAGCTCGTCAAACACTCTTGTGAACCCGATTCTCTTCGGAAATGACACTTTGACATTTTAAGGACCAGAAGAAAAATTCTGTTGATATCTGATCACCTTAATCTCGGATGTGGATCGGCTGTCAGTGAAGCATTGTGCGGGCCCCAGGGCCATGGAAAGTTTCCCCTTTAGAAATAATTCAATTCGAGATGAAAGGAACACTGCTCGAAGTTCATCTCACTAATGTTTGTGCACAACGGCTCTAGACTGAGAAGCTGAAGTAGTTCTTACCTACCTAAGCGGAATCACTCAAAGTCGAAGCCACAGCGGCGGAACTCGTTCGGGAATCAACCTCACCTTGTGTGGTTTTCAGCACATCAGGGTCGATCGCTGTGGATAGAGGGAAGCTTAACCGAGGAAGATGTCTGGCTTGAAGGACCTAGCTCGCGGAGAGGAAGCTTCTTGGCCAGTTTCGCTCCTCTTCGGAGGAGACATGCTTGCTTCCGGGCCGTCCGGACGGATCGGCTGCGTAGCCGCCAAATCCTGCGATCGATGAAAGAGACCCTCGTTGACAACCGCAGGTGCGCGGATCCACTCGCGTGCGTCCGATTCTTTCAGGGTGATTCGGTTTTGGGAGGAAACGATATATCTTTCCGTCTGAAAATAGTTGACGCAGCGACCGAATGATTTTCCGTGAGCGATTTCGTGATGATAAAAACCTGAAACAAGTTGGCCTTTATTTTCCGATCATCGATAATATTCAGCTCGACACATATTCGCATTCCGAAAGTACTCTTCCGAAACTTGCCGGAATCCCGTTCGACGAAAAATGTCTTGTTGACATTTCCTAATGTAAGCCGCGATGTATGACGAGTGTTGTCCTTTCCGTAACTGGCGGCACGATGGTAGAGGTTCACTCGTTCACATCGAGCTACGCGAACTTCATGCCCGCTGACTGCTAGTATGGAGAGAAAGAGCAATTGAAACTTCGGAATGGGACGAAATCCAGACTTAGCCTAAAGTTGGTCTGAGCTTGTCGGCTACGAACGGAGTACGAAAGCTTTCCGTAACGAATACTGAAAGGAAGTGACCACTGATGTCTGCTGACATTAGACACGGCTTTAAAAACTCCTTTCTCTCCGGTTTAAACAAAGCGATGCGGGACAATCAGGGATCGAACGACGGGAAAGAATTGAATAGAGGTTTCCGTCGGTGCATTTGCTTCGAGAAAGCGAAAAGCCATTTTTGTGCCATAAAAATCACATCGCGCATCGATCCGGTCTCGGGGAAAAGACCGTGCCAGTTGCCCATTCTTTCTTCTCCATTTTTTAATGAGGATCGTCGGATCCGTCAACGCTCTGATATACGGTTGATGCACAGATGGGCGGGAAGTCGGACGCTCGAGCGATTTTTCCGCAGCGCTCTTCCGCTTGAAAAATCCTATCTTCCGCCGAAATCCCCTCCATTGAGCTGAGGAGCTCGTTAGCCATCTCTTGGTCTTCAAGTGGGTACTCGGCTCGCAGAGCATCCCGGACTCAAACCCCAGGGTCCGGTACGAATTCATTCCGACGTTGGGTCGCTGCGGTCCACCGATTCTCCGGTCGTGACCACCGACAGGGACGATGAAAGGTCGTAAGCGATAACGCGAGCGAAATTTCCCCCATTTCAATGTCCCCAGTAGCGGCAGGCGCGCGGTGATCACTGCTACCTTTGCCTCATTCGATGGATTACTCCGCCTCTATTGAATGTGGAATGCTACGGAGAAAACGAGATATCAATTGATCGAAAGGAGCAAGCTTTTCACTGTGCCGTTCCCTTTGTTTCCAAAATGGAGGGACACTATAAAGACGTCGCCGTCGTTCCGCCTCAATCGCGACAAAACGGTTCAAGGGAAGACTTTGCGAAAGCACACCGCGAATTCACTGTCGGTTAGCGGCGATTTCCGATCATACAGCGAGGATGCCAGACGTCCACAACAACACTGTCATCTGGTTGAGAGAACAAAGTGCCGATATGGTGATTTCCCCCCTCTCCTTACGAATGCGTGTCTATATTCTATTGAGCTCCCTCTGCCAGTCTCTACTGAAAACCCAGAGCTCCGGGGTCGCCCCCGGTATCGGCGAACCTTGCACGAGACTCGATCGATCGACCTCAGGAACTATAATGCGTTATCAGCAGGATTTGTGGTGGTTGATGGAGCAAGTCGAATTCTTCTCGTGGATTAGATCACTACGATGAAGGAAAATGGGACCCTGTGTTGAAGCGCACCAACCGTTATTCGCCGCCGCAGCAAATGGACAGTTTGTTCCGTCCCGCACTGCATCTTCCGGCACACCATATTTGAGCGTATACTGCCATCTTCGAAGAGACAAACGAGTGCTTCACCTCTTCTGATTCTCTGATAAGGTCCTACGAAAGTTATTCGAAAGACGGAAGCGTCTAGCGCTGGGGGAATACTCTCTTATACCATCGACTCGTCAATCCCTGACAAGAACTCGACACAGCGATTCATCTAGTTTTCTGTAGTGTGCGGAGTGGTGCGCGTTTCAGATGCTGCCGCCGTGGACTTCGGGTACATCATGGACAAGCCACGGTTTCATTCACGGCTCCGCTCGCATAATTCGGAGCATTCCACTCACACAGATCACGAATTCCCAAAGACCAAGTGATGACACTCACAAACGACGCCGACGCTTGGACGCAGCACAGAACTCGTAGAGATGTGTCCGCGTTCCGATTCCTCTTGTCAAGTGGCGATAAATCCGAACCTTTTTGCATCTTGACAGTTTTTCGGAAAACTTTATCTAAGCTGACCAAGTCAGGGTTCTGCATACCCGAGGATGTCTCCTACCCTAAAATTTTGTTTCGGGTCGAATTTTCAACGGAACTTTGGAGCTAGCCCGTACGTGCTGCAGATAAAGTGTTGGTCAAGCGTCACGTTCGCCTCTTGATGTCTCCCTTTGAATAGACTCATTCTCAAATATTGGTCGAAACAAGCGACATGTGCCGCGCGTACCCCTTTAAACTACCTCGTGGCCAGTCCTGGACGTTGGGTGCCAGACTACAAACGAATAAAGAAGCTGCATTTGACGGCCAGTTACGTGAAGAATGTCGGTCCGGCGCAGTCGCCGAGAGGGAGCCGAGGTTTCAACGGGGGAAAAGCTGAGGCACATTTGTTTTGGGTTGCATCACCCGAAAACAATCTTGAAAAAGTGGATGAAGAGACGAAATCGCGAGAAGCCTGCGAAAAGGAGTAAATGCGGTGACATATCTGAATATGTGTATAAACACAATTAGGAGTGAGACACAAAAATTGATGCAATTTCTCTGCTTGTACGGACTATGTGTTGTCATGCTCGATCGGCTGGAAGTTCCGGTGAGTTCCTGCGGGAGATCGATGACAGGATTGGCTTCAGATGATGCTGTCAGAGTTGCGATAATGAGAAGCGTTCCGTCGCATGAAGTACATACTTAATAGGTTGTTACAGCTATCAACAAGTCCAAGCGCCGAACGTCTAATTCGGCTTGGGGAAATGGTAAATGGTTCAGAAGGTTCATTTACCATCATCCACTTCATCACCATCGCATGGCATTCGAGAACCTGATATTCATCCAATACCTTCGATAAGGAACGAAGAACCCATACTGGAGGCTGGGAATATGTATATTGGACAGGTACTGCTTGTGGTGGAAAGAGTTCTTGTGAGGATCCGATCGTTTTCAGCGGATTTGTGCGCCGATGAGCTCGCACTTATGGTTTCATGCGTTCATTTCTGCGGTATCAAGCGCCAACGGCATGCCCTTCGAGGCTCTCTTAGAGAACACTTATCCACTGGAGTGAGAGGCGTCGCACTTCAAGAAGCCCCACGGCAAATGATCGCACCGGAATAGTTCAGGACAAAAACCCTTCAACGCAAGAGCTTGACCCCCGGCGACCGCTGTCCGAAAATACCGCTGATTCCGTGCGTTCGACTATGCAATAGAAGCGCGATTTTCTCACCGTTCTAAGAGAGTTCCTCGTCCACGCTTAACGACAGCTTGTCGAAGCTCAAGGGTTGCCTACCGGATGCCATTCAAAACCGATCATAGTTCGGGACGGCCGACGATTTCCGTACGGTCGAAACTTTCCGTAAGGTGCACTGTTTTTCCAAAGACAAGGTCGGACTTGAGAGATTAAGGAAAAATGCGAAGGAAACGGAGAGCGTCGTCGCGTCACCCTACTGCTACTTTCGAAGGGCCCTGATCCATGCTCGCATCTCGCATGCATGGATGCCCCCGGCATTCGGAGGCAGGCACGAGTCCGAATTCGGACTGGGTCTCGGCGAGACATCGGTCCTGATTCATCTACGAAGATTCATCACCGATTTCTCCGGAAAACTCCTTGGTGGTCTCGGTTTTCTATCGAGCTGTATGGAGTAGCACTCCATTTTGCCATCTGTGAGGGATAGACTCTCTCTTGTTTTCACCCTTACTTTTAGGTTCAACGCGCACTATATGGAGGTCGAGATACCCGCACTAACGGGGGAGACAGATCCTAGAAATAGGGAAGATTCGCAATCGTGGTGAATACGTATTAATCTAAGAAGGGGGTCAGCTGGTGCCCGAGAGGGGGCACCCATTCAGAATCAAGGAATGAGAATCATGAAGCGTAACTAATCCAATCGCTCAGATGAGTTTTCAGACTTCGCGTGGGAAGACGCTAATTTATTGTTGTTCAGCGACCCGCTCCATCCCGTCGCTAGCTCTCGGCTCTTTTTAACGGCGCTCTGAGCGCCGTCAGACAGATGCTTTCGTTGATTTGTACGATTTCGGAGAAGTGAAATTTCGAAACAAGGGGAAGCTATAGCAGGTTTTGGAATGATATACAGGCAAAAGCAGACCCGATTACGACGGCGATTCATTCGGTGAACATGACCGGAGGAATTGACGTTGAACGATCTAGGGGACTATTCAGTTTTGAATTTCTGAATTGAATTGAAAAAAACGAATGTGTGGAGAAAAAACGGCGCCGGAAACATGCTGGTGGGGATAATTCGAGAGTTCTGTCTTATCGAAAAGAGCTCCACCGAGAGGGCTGGAGATTGTACTTGTTGCTGAGGATTGTCCATCCAGATACTAGATTCTTCTCAGGATTTCGAAATCTTCAGAAGCATGAAGATCGAGTGATGTCAGTGTCTTCGACCTCACTAAGCGATGCTGGGGTAAGGCAATCATCCAACATGCTCACATTGTTTCCATGCATTACTATACGTCGAGTTAAAGCAGTGAGACCGTGCTCGTATGTGTGCGATGTCTTAAGCAATCTTATCTAGAATGGAATCGGATGACATTGGTCACGTAAAAATGAAGAAATATTTAGGCTGCTCAATCTCGTGCCCATGAATATCCCCGCCGGCGTCGGAATGCGGTCCGGAGCATGCACAGTACATACTTGAGCGACAAATCGACTATTAAGTCTCTTACTGACAAATCTTACTTTCTCTCTGAATTCCCGGCTGATGTGAGGAAGTTTAATCCCTTTGATCACACTTCCAGATCGCTCCGATAATGTTGAGACGTTAGATCCCCCGTGACGGCCGGATGATCCATTCCCTCGATGAGCATTCAAACCGTTGACCGCCGAATTCCTCCGGGGCAATTCGTCGCGGCAATGAATGAAACGATGCCCGCTACTGGACTAGAATGGCCTCATTAGCAATAGAAAAAAGTGAATCAATGTTGACGACAAGTTCGCGTGCTCAACTCATCTCGTGTTCCGCATCGAGAAAGCCACGCGTAGTGCGACACACGCGACGCAACGTCCCGTGGACACACTAACGATACTGCCTTGAACGAAGGAACAACCGAATCCGTCAACTTTCCGTCATGAAGTGGGCATGACAAATCTCACCCTCGAATTACGAAGACAGATTGCCGAGGGCCTGGGGTAAGCTCTTAATACGAGCCTTGAGATTTCTTGGGAGGGCTCAACCGAAAGTCTGACAACAGAACAGAAGTCGTCTGAGGACCCCGATCAAAAAACTGCGAATTCGACCGGATTCTCCGTGCTGATGACCTCAGTATTCCAGACAGGGTCAGAAAAGTCGGAGACCTAATTCACGATCAGAAAGTGCGAATCATATCGGGAAAAGCCGTTCTCCCTTGCGGGTGAGCTCTCGAAGAGGAGAAGACTCGCGCTCTCGCCGAGTGAGACCCAGCATAGATATAATCCCCCAAACTCCGAAAACATCAACATCGGTCGAATCGATTCGACTTCCGAGTTGATATGTCCCAAAGTCCCGAAAATGGAAAATCAATCGAGAGAGCCGAATCGCACACAGAGCTGGACGTACGTCGGATAACAAGCGGATTATCAGCTCGAAACTGTTCGGCGCAAAACGTTAATGCGAGCGTTGCTGCGTTACGTGGGGCACTTGCATACGATGTATATTCCGTTTGGTTTCCCACGCGTCCCCCGAGCTACCGAACGCATTGACGGTCGCGCGTAATCTGTCGAATTTTATCGAATCAGGGCCATTTCAACCCCGTCGAAAGCGCTCTGATCTGTGGATCAAGCAGTGGATGGAAGACGCCTTTGTTCCGTTTCTGAGCTCCATAATGCGGATGCTTGCCTGGATAAATGCTGTGAGCGAGTTCAGATTCGATTGGCGGATGATCCATGCTCTCCGATATAAAATCATGAATCGGGCGGAATTCTCGTCAGGAGAGAAATCGGAAAACGCTCCTAGGACAAAAAATAGATCACAATGATCTTATCTAGCCTCCGTATCATGCGTTTTGTTCCGCACTTCATCCTGGATTAGTTTAAATGAGCAAACGAAACCATTGTTTACTGCAAGAAAGTTCAGATTCAATCGGACACGATAATGTTTTTCATGGCACTCCGTTTTTGTCAGCCGGAGGATACTGTGCGGTGACTCATTGAGTTGCCGTCACGGTCATCGAGAGCATCAGATGGGTCTGGTGAGATCAGAGCTCTGCAAAAGCCTTGAGACACTCATCGGTGGCTGGGGAGTCGACTTGGGTGTGAGAAAATCGTCCTGCACCTCCTCCTTCCCCCGGGTCCGAGAGCTCTGATCCACCGGAAAGTTCAACGACGTTGTCATGAATAGAAAATCGATTTGGGATTGGAAGACAGCCCGCGCGCGGTGGGCTCGAAACCTCAGTGTTAAACTGAATCGCGGATCGGGGCAGTGTTGTGGATGAATAAAGAAAAAATAGAAAAAACTCCCATAGTTCCCAAGACGACGGCTCAAACACTCATGCCTTCAGAATCTCAATCCAATTTCAATGAGGGAAGTTCCTCCTCGACCCGCGTGGGAAGCAAAACTGCGTGGCGACCTCGCGAACTGCACTGAGGTTCCCCTCTCATTCCCAGTGGTTCTCCGGTCATTACATTTTCACCTGACAGCAGAATTGATTTCGACACACGCTTCGGAGCGAATTATGGGGCTAATTTTGAAACAGTTCACCTGTCAGCCTCACAACTTCAACTGTACCCGAGACAGATTCTCACGCGCAGTCTTTGATCAGTCAAGACAAGGCTATCCATCCCGCGTCAGCTGACCCCTGCCTCTCTGCGAATGAGCCTGTCTACAGATTCTGTTTCCTGAAACCGTTCTCGGCACGCGTGCATTATCACTCAACTTGTCTTGAAGCGTCAAGAGACGAAGTCATGTCCAAGTCCGCAGCCACCTCGACGTCCGGCTCCCATTATGGCGGAGTCCGAACAGGGAACCCTATCTCAGGAAAATGAAGATGGATAGTTGGAGATTATACGGGGAGCTCTGGGGGCGGCTTCAATGGATCCCATCGGTTTGGATAGATTCTCGAACCGTTCTCGGAGAGTCTTACTCCCCGCGACACAGTCGGAACTTTCGAATCCGATAAAATCGATGTCCCAGATGAGCGCTCCGGACTTCGGGAAGAACACGGGAAGTACACCATGGATCCTGGGGAATACATCACCGTCAATGGAGAGTCTCTGTTCCTGCGACACAGTCGCAATTCTCGCATACCATAGGTCTCCGCCCGGGACATACTTATAGGCCTCTGGTGTCCATTCGATATCGAGAACCGATGGATGAAAGAATCAATAAATCATTCACACAGGGTCATGCGGGAGAAGCATCTCATCTATTTTTCGAACAGTCAAGCTGGGACTGTTATCGTTCGCCGCCGAAAGCGATATGCGTGGGTGGGTTCTTCAATAAGTGTTTGAAAATAGTCATTAGCGGGGAACGCTCACTCAATCTGACAGACCGAATTGAATGGAGCCGCTTGTGCTGCCTGTGTTGCATAACAACCGTGAAGAATACGATAGCGATCACAGCTGAGATCAGATGAATATGTATGAGCTCGATTCATCACGGATGTTACCATTGCAACTTGTTCGATCTACTTCATGGGTCAGCATTCCGTGATGGAGCAAGGAAGCGAATATCGGTCGTTGTTGAACTTTACGGACACATGGAAGAGAACGAAAATGAGACCCAGGAAATCGGAACGTATCGATTGACCGAAGTTCTCTCAAATACTTTCCGGCACCGGCTACCCGGGCTGTGCTGCCTAAAGTTCTGGCTTCCAGACATCGGTTTTCTGACGAAAATCAGGAGTAGAATCTACTGCTCAGCAGCTCACGGCAGGCGATGCCCTCTTCCTCCCGCTTCTCACGTGATTTCGGGACCCATATTCGCGAAGCCTCACGTGGACCTCGTTAAACCGCTATCGGTTAGCTAGCTCCCTACAGGACCGATTAGGCGGGCAATATCTGCGATTGCAGTGGGCGTCATTGAGCCGAATTTGCATTCGTCCCATGATTTCCTGTCTTTCCTCGTTTTCACGACGAATATCATAGCCAAGATCGACCGGATTCTTTGAAACTTTCGCTAGGTTCGACACAAAGCGAGACTTTGTCAGAGCCGCTAAATTGGCTACGGTCACCCCAAGGCTACGCGGAGCTCTAGCTCGAACTCCGGTCTTGTGTGGGGTCCTCTGATTTTCCATCAACTGCACAGAATCAACACCGCGTTGAACCAGAATACGCAAAAGCTTCCCGGAAATCTTGGCTGAGCTCGAGGTCGATGAGCTTCAGCAAGCCCCCTCACCAGCTCACTGAGCCTTCTCAACTGATGTGTTGAATGTGGCAAACGATTCCCAGCTGATCCCATATCGGCCAGCGAAGGTTCCCCGCAGATCATCGCATCCCATAGAAGCGCTCTCCGATCCGCATCACCAGTAGGATCGAGGCGCAGAAGCAAGAATCAGATAAACATTGAGAGCGAAAGAAAAGTCTCCGCAATCTTCCTTTCAGCTTTCAATTTTGCCGAGATTGGGCTGGAACGGAGTACGCATCGTTCAATATTCAGGAGACACACGATCCGAGAGATTGAACGCCAGAGAAGATCAAAAAGCTTTTAGTGTCTTCTTTCGAGACGCAATCGAGCTCGATGATCCATCTGGGCGTTAAGTTTCTAGCAAATGTAGAGTTATCCGGAGATTTGATTCTTAGCGCTTTCTCGCCGTATACATTACTGGGGGATCATTGCAAAAGCACAAACGTCTGATCGAGTACAATCGAGACTGCGGGAAAGTCTGACGCCCAATGTGGTCCAGGGTGATCAATTGACCCTCGGATGAGGAGGTCCGAAACCTAAGATGTGTTGTATTGGAGTCAGGGAGCTCTGAAAGAAAGATTAAAAAACCCTCGGTCGACTGAGGGTTTAACCTTCGTCCGAAACAGTGGACAGTTATTCCGAAGACCAATAAGAGCGTCGACCGAGAACTTCAGCCATTCAAGCTCTGACAGCTAACAATAAAACACTTAAAAAGTGAAGTGACGAAATTTTTCTGTTCGAGGACAAGCGGGTGGGCTTCTGTAGAGGAGGAATAGTTCACGTCGAAGGAATAGTGAAAGAAAAAAACGTGGAGGTTTTGCTCCCCACCTTCGTGAGAGGCGGTGGGCCGAGCAACGATTCGAGTTGGTCGACAACTCATTAGTCGAAACGCTTCGACGACAGAAAATATTGAAAACTTCAGTCAAGGCTTCTCCGCATTCGAAGTTCCGCACTGATTCTCCTCCCTTCTTTGGAAAGCCTGGTCGATATTTTCGGCCGCGGGCTACGCAGAAAGCAACATCGCGTGAGCTCGCGTGGATTGGAAGATCATGATGATCCACATCGCGATTCAATAAATTTCAGAGAGAGCGCCGATCAAGTCTCGGGTCGTCTGAGGTCTACTTGAGTAACGGAGGCGGGAGCGCGATTGTCTCGAAGGATTACCCTAAAGTTCCGTGTATGACGAACCTCATGTATAAGGAACCTTCCGTACCGAAGCTCGCGTATAACGAACCTCCCGTATAGCGAACCTCCCGTATGACGGACCCCGCGTATAACGAACGTTTCGTGTAAAGAACCTCGCTTATAATGAACGATCGTCGATTTCCAGCCTTTGCAATCTAGGTATCGAAGACTTAGTGGTCGTTTTACCGAGCACAGTCGAGAATGAATCCGCCAAAGTGCTCATATAGCTGAGGTTCACCGTTCTCATACACTCTATACGTTATACGGAAGGTTCGTTACACGGGAGGTTTGTTATACGGAAGGTTCTTTATACGGAATATCGCTATACGGAAGGTTCGTTATACGCGGGGTTCGCTACACGGGAGGTTCGTTACACGCGGGGTTCGCTATACGCGAGATTCCTTATACGCGGGGTTCGCTATACGGGAGGTTCGTTATACGCGGAACTCTAGGGTAGTTCACGCTAGAGCCCGAATCTTCCTTCTTATTCAGCCTCACTTGGAAACATGACATTCTCCCAAAAAAAATCACGGATTAGAAATTCACATACTGCCACAGGAAAGTCTGCCTCAATGTTGTTCAAGTTTCCTGAATGCGACGCTTCCATGGAGTATGTAAGCAAATGATTGGACTGCTGTGAATTATAGTCTTTCATAGGGCGTAACGAACTCCAGCAAAAAAAACCTCCCCTTACAGTCGAAGCTTCAATGCGATATAAATATCAGATTCACTGTCGAGCGATGAATATTAAATACATATTATTTGATATGGATCACCGCGAAAATTATTCGTATATCTCCCTGAACTATTGACAAACATCATCCATATGATTTCTCGTCCAAAGGAAGTTTCTCTGATGTTTTCCCCGAGATCCGTCCCAAATACATGCTAGATGTTGTGATCCCAGCTTCGAACAGGAAGGACAGGCTGTTTTCCAAAGAACTTCCCTGACGGGGCAGAACACGAGGAAAGCTCAGTTCAGTGACTCGGGAGCTCGGCATCCGACAATCGCGGACGTGGTGGTCGCTTCCACTGCGAGGGTCATGGTGGTCATTTCTGTGATCGTATGTATCTATGGTGTCAGCAGCTGCGTCAGATGATCGCGTCACTCCTCCGCGGTTGTTCACAGCTGTCAGAAATTTCGAGAGCCGTCTCGGTCCTAGGGGGCCCGCTGGTCACCCTGACAGATCGATTGATAAGAAAGCACAAATAGTCAAGACAGGCTTGCGCGGCCCTCCACCGACCGATCCCTCGAGTGATTGACTGACAAACAGAAGTGTATTTGAGAGACACGAACGATGATAAAGTGAGCACTTCTCCATCAATTCATTGATTCCGGAGCGGGGTTCCTTCGCTGTCAAATGGAGAAAAAATCAGACTGATGCAACTACCGTGAACTTCCGAATTCTGATAGCATCAATGAACAATCGCGTTTCATTGTTCTCGTCATCTGATCATCCGGGTCCGGTATGCCTAAACGAGTCACGACATATATCCACGTCGACAGCCGCCCCGATTCCGCTGTCTTGGTTCCTATCGTGTATCGATCTGGGTTTTCGGCTTCACCGGTTTGATTCTTGCATCCCGAGTCCGAACGATTCAACCGGAATCTTGAATTGACCTTGGGGGCGCATCAAAAGCTCAAAATCCGCACCGAGGAGGTTCATTGATCGTATCCGCCGGAGCTCCACATGGTTCTGGACTTCGTTGGTACATCGGGTATCAGGTGCGAAGCCGAAAGGTCAAGCTCGGCGATTCCGTCCGATGAGCCGGAACGCAGCAATAATCCAAAAGATGACTTTGGGTACATATCGAACACTGACCAGCAGATCACCGGAATCAGAACCGAAGACGTTCAGAACGCTGTGACCCCATCCAACCTATGCGAGTGTGTCCATAATCAGCGGAAATTTTATCGAATGTCGGAGCTCCGTGACACTTGCAGGCCAGCTGAGTCGGGAAATTATGTCGAAGACTGCGCGAGTCCTTTATCATCACCGATGAACGATGAATGAGGAATGAAAAATGCGAAGAGGGAGGATCATAGAGGAATTTTCGCTCTCGGTCCTTGTGATCATTGAGGCACTGGCTCGAGCGTCGCAAGGTATCTCAGGAACTTCGCATTCGCCTTCCGTTTGTCTTCGCAACCCATGAATCGGTTTTCAAGAGATCGTTCGTCTGGATTACCGTGCTGTATGCGTTCCATTCGCTGTTGTCCCCGCAACCAGTGGACGGCTTCGAGACGCCATCGCCTTAGACTCCCCTTGTGGACGCTATTGCATCGGGATAGGGACGACTTGCTGGACATTGCTCGTCAAGGGCACTCGATAGAGATTACCGAAACCGAGCACATGGCGTGTTTCATCGATCTCAAGCTGCGAAGCGCAGCGGATTGATACCACGACGGACGGCTTCAGCGTTCTTGAAGGGCAGTTCCAGACCGAATGACCCATCTAATAGAGCTACATATCTGGGCATTTATTTCATAATGATTGACCTTTTGGCACTGCTCGAGTCGCGGATACTGCCGTTCAATTTGTGATATGATGATTGACGTCACGGGAGTGCGGTCAAGATCTCTACAGAAAAAATGGAAGCTGGAGCTCCATCGTTTCGGAGCGAGTTGAGAGCAAGACCTCAACCCCCTCCCTCATCACGTCTTCGAAAACCATGCGTCCGAGCGTCGGAGTGCGTCATCGTCTCGAAATGATCAGGGAGGAGCCGCATCTCGCCGTTGAGGTCTGGATCAGTGTCCCGGGAGTCCAGGATCAGCTGATCAGCAGATGAGTTCTTTTTCTGGGTGGCGAACGATATAGCTTTTCCTGGAGCATGGCGTGCCGCTGTAGGAACAAAGTCAACGGCTCGATGGAGTGGGAGGAGAAGGAGACGACTCTATACTTGCTTCGAGAATCGAGATCGCCAGACTCACTGTCGTTTCCGTGGAATGTCCCATTGTCCCTTTCCAGAACAAGGTACAGTGACTCAGGTGGTCTGATTGCGCGAGCAATAAATTATTGGCCTCAATGGCGATCGGTTCGCAGAGAAAACGGTCGTAAACGTCAGGTGGTCCCTGAGTACGGCGGTCCCATCGGCAAGGTTTTACTGAATTGAGATCCTCTAGCAAGGAAAGTCGGAGTAGGCTCCTTATTCGTTTCTCGTGAGCCATGGCCACCCGAGGACTCTCTGGAAGCTCTCAGCGAGTCAATGGATAGCTTCTACTTCTTCGAGGAGACCAGACTGCCAGACTTGTCCCCGGCGCATGGAATCATGAGCGAGTACCCCGCTCGAAGTCGTGAACGGGATCTGTTTTCCTCCGAGCCCAATTCTGTGACCTCTTCGGATGAATGCAAGCGTCGAACATGCGCAGACTTCCAATCTCGCCGTGTATAGAAGTCGACCTTTTTCCTCGTCCCTTGTCGGAGAATGATTCAATATGATAGTCTTCGCAGCATGGGAGCCCCCATGGTTCGCGTACAGCCGACGCGACAGATTCAGTCGAAGTATGAAAAGAATGGAGTACCTAGATCCGTCTTCCGACCTTGGAACTCTCGCAGAGTAATCTATAGCTCTCATCAATATATCCAGAGCTCCCCGCTCGGGGGCGGGATTCGCGATTCGGATACATATTCCCTCCGAGTGAGCCTCTGATCTGTCTGGAGTCTGGATGAGCGCCAGCGGTAAGAACTCGCACGGTCCCTGTTCCCCCGTAAGGACTCGATCAACGTACTATTTCTTGAGGGGGTTCTAGTCTTTCTGCTCATTACACGAATGTGGTGGTTAACCTATCTTCGGAGCCTTGGGGTCTTCGGCTCCGAGGTGGTGGGGGGGGGGGGCTCCAGGCTGATAGAGGCCTTTCGCCTCCACGGAGCTCCTGAATCGCCGCATACCGATTCACATTCTAGCTTATTTCCGCTTTATAAAACTCATTCTCACATGAGGGGGAACAAATTTTATCGGAGGGGAGAGAGACGCAGGTACCCCTCGGACTGTGACCCAAGACTGATTTCTTGGAAGACTGCGATGCTGTAGCTTGCGATAGATCTCAACGATCGCGGGCTTGACACCTACTCGTCCAGAGCTCCATGAGAGAGAAGTCTCATGTCATCAGTCAACCAGATATCAATGAGCCGGTTTGTAATCATTTTCTGATCTAACCAGCGGTCTGAGACGCGACTCCCTGCCTACGACTGAAGCGAGTCGGATGCAGCAGGAACAGCCGCGGATTCTTAGTGACGGGGGTCTGTATGGGGAAAGATCTCGATTTGGCAGCGTTTTAAGGTACGTAATTCGATCGAGAATCGCACGGTGATTCCCAGGGTGACGGAGATCGATATTGACGGTATGGGAGCCATAAGTCTGTTACAGGGCGGAAATAGCAGGGGAGCCTGTCCGTCAGAGCGATCCGAATACCTCTTGGATCAGACGATGATACCCGCGAAACCGTCATCGTCCCATTCATGCCGAGTCCTTTCAAAACTTCAGCCTTGGTACTCATTCATAGCAATCGGTGAAGGTCGGTCCTAAAAATCGATAGACAGCGATGATGTTGCGAAGTTTTTGGTCCGAGTCCCTCTTCCGGGCAAGAACTTCGACCTACTTCTTTCTAAACAGTTCCCGAGGTTACTGATTCTGGCCATTGGGAGTCCGGTCTTTTTCTTCTGATGAAAAATATTGCTGGGAACAAGAGCTGAGGTGGGCATCAATCTTACGGACTAATGATACGATTCTAGCGAGTCTATCAGACGCTGTTGGTCTGTTGATCTAAGCAAGCTAAGACGTGTTACGGGAAACACCACCTGACCCTCAGTCGGATGGTCGATACTTCGACATTCGGATGGCTATCGGACTAGAATCGCCCAATCACGCTTCGACGTTGTTCAGTGAGTGTCCCCTCTAACGCTGACTCCATATTCCGCCATGGGAACTCCTTCCCCTTATCATGGGAAAAGATGGCTGTCCGGGTGAGCAAGACCCCCCGATATCACTACGACACACCACAGAAGAAAGCGACAAGGGTAAACCTGTCTATCGCCATGAGCAAACCTCCCCAACCCCATGGTCGACGGTGAATGACAATCCAATCATGTTTTAATAGGGTTCAATCCATATCTCCCTCACTCGCTTGAAAATCGTTGCGCCTCGCTGTGTCGATGAGGATAACATCCGGGATAGGAAACAGGTATCTCCTCGCCGACTCAGCAGCCGATTTGCCTCGAGCCATTGTAAGTAGCTACGCTTGCGCGGGAGAAATCGTGGGAGACGGAATGTGAGCCTGGGGACATCTGATACGCTCTTACTCCGTAAGCGCTAACAAGGAGCTGCGATCGGGAAAGAGACGCTTCAGGCCTTTAGACGATTTTCTCGATCATTCGATTCCAGCTGTCAGTTTGCTGCTATCGACTCCGACTTCGGCTGAAGGACTCAGCGGACTGACTCCTCCTCGAAAATTCTCGGCGAACCCCCTTGGTCCCGTTGTGGAATCAACGCAGAGAAAACATCTTATGAAGGTACGCTCCTGCCGGGGGCACGATACTGGGAGCACCTCGACAGAGAAGACCGGCAGAGTGCGCATTGGAAAAAAAGTCGGAGAATCCAGCTACGTACATATGGATCTCGTTGTTGCTCACGCGCGTATTACGCGCCGCCCCTCCGATCTTGCGGTGGTACCCGCGTCATCAGATTCAGAAGAAATGTTTCTGATAGCCGCGGTTGTCGGAACAGAAGTCGTTGAGAGCCGGCGTGTTATTGAAATGGTCAGGGAGACGGCAAAAAATTAAGGAACGAATCGATGACCATTCTCTAGGCCGGAACCGCCGGCGCCGTCCACAATGAGCCTTGTAGCGCGCGCGAGAAGCGAAATGCCCTTCCTAACGACTCAGCTCCGGAACTTACGTTCTTCCTCAAATTCTATCCGAAGCCCAACATGCTTCTTCTGTCTGGCAATCTTCGGGAGCAGATGACTCGGACAGTTTTTCTGTATGACCTGCGATCCCTGGAGCTCACGAGTTCTTCTCGACTCTCGATTCTTGCACTCTCATCGTGCATCCTGCGATCGCAACCATCCTGAAATCTCTGGTTCCTCCGTCGTCGACGGAGTAGGCCAATGCACGAGCTCCCCGTACAGATGTCTACAATGGTTTTCCCCGAGTTGGACTCTGGGGAGGAAGCGTCAATGACTGGCTGCGACGATCGACAACACATATTGTGGGTGTCTGCCGATGAAGTATATGAAGATGAAGAACAACTCCGTCAATGAGTCCGGGACTCGCGAGCAGTGGCGGATCCAGAATTTTTTCGGGAGGGGCGGTCAAAGTATTTTAGGGGGGGCGGTTCGGGCTCCTGCCGCTCCTTTAATTAATGGGAAGTTTAGGAAACTCGAAGCATTACGAGGCGGGCGATCGCGCCATCGCCCCCCCCTCCGATCCGCCGCTGCTCGCGACAGCTCGTGTTCGTCTCCGGTGACGCGCGAGGCTTCAGTAACGAGTGCCGGAAACGTTCTAGCTGTCAAGGTCCTCTGTCAGCATCCTTTCGAGGCTGCCCTGGAGCGTAAGAGAGGACTCCTGTGATCTTCGGGATTCTCATCTTCTGAATGGTATTGAGCGGGACGATAACTCTCCCCTCTCCCTCCAGCAAAGAGAGTTTGGCGCCCTGTCTCCCCGACGTATCCTCCTGGAGACTTGACCGAGGCTTCTTTGGGTGAGCCAAAAATTTCTCTTCACCGATCAGACAACCATGAGTTTCCCGGTGCCATCATTCGTGCCGTCCACTCCAAAACGACCGCGATTCAAACAGCACATCGGGCATGCCGCACAAGGGTTGGATACAGGCGACTGATCAAGCCGCGGCTCCCTTAGGCTCCCGATTCTCGCACCAGCTGTCAGAGAGATGTTGAAAAACGCCGTCAAATCCGCGAATCGCTCCGCGGAAACCTACTCTATCGCCGCAAAGATTTTTCTCCTTGGAGAAACCGATTACTCCGTAATCGAACAAATATCAAGCGAGTGACGAAAGGGGGCGATTTCGTTCCGCAGAATTGGCTGAATAAACGACGCTGAGCTGCGCGTAGGGAACGCGAACTGACAAGGTCTCTCGCAAAAACCGGTAAATATTTGATGAAAAGGAGGAAATTATAGCCCGATGGTACCTACCGAACTTTTTCATGCTCGTCCAATAAGTTCAAAGCTTCAATTTTTTCGATTGCCATTGTTGGAGATTGTTGCGAAGAAACTTGCCAAGAAGGGCCCGGCGCTCCCCATACAGAGAGATTTCCCTGGCCCTGCGAGCCCTTGCCTGATTCAGGCCGAGTCCCTCACCGGGCGTTGAGGCCCACGCAGTCCGTCAATCGGCCGGCTGGTCGGGGGATCAGTCTCGACGCTAGACGAGAGAGTGACTGCGGCTTCCTCCGGCTCCGGTAGTCTAGGGTCTAGGCTACAGAAAGACAGGTATCGAGTAAATTACCTCCTCCGTAGCCATTTTACGGATCATTCGAATTCCATTCACTCGCCGTATGACGCAGGTCTCCCTCCTTCCGCCACACGGAGGATCTGTAAAACAGGGAAAGATCCGGGGTCTTTTCAAGGAAAGAATCCGGGATCTTACGATTTCGAGGGATAGCAAAAAGAACCAATGCATGTCATCGACATTGGGTCGCCACTGCAGATACGGTGTTCGCACGCTCATTGATGCCTTCCTGGGAGCCGTTCGGATCAACGCAGAACGATCTTCAGTCCGACCGGCGACTGATCGGCAAACCTCGGTGGTCGGCGGTTGAGAATCGGAAAACCGAGAAAGAGGAAAACCGCCTGACACGGTGGTTCGAATTTTGCCGCGCTTCGGAACACAGGATTTCCTGATGACAGTCTGCTCGGAGCGGTCAGGTTTTAGTGCCCCTCTGTACTTTCGGTACGGTTGTTGATAAAGTGTGTCTGTCTACGGTCCGGTGTGAATCATGTTCGGCACGAAACAGTGAGTTCTCGCATGACAATTCAAAAGATTCTCCTAAAATCTCAGGATATTGTATGTTGTGAGGAAACTGACGAGAGATTAAAGCACTCCGCCCTCGAATAGAAAGCACGATGTCTCAGCTGGATGCATCGCCAGAACTCAGAGTGATTTATCACAATAGCGTTCGAAAAACCGATTCTCCGACGAATTAGAACATTAAAATTGACGTAAACACCGCCGGCTAGAGCCTGGCGCATGGAATCATGCGTCCGCTCGTCAGCTCCCCGGTTTACTTATCTCGCATCAGCTCAGATAGGTCACCGAGTGTTACGATCTGTCCAACTGACCGTGTGTTTTCCTCGAAGTTCTGTTAGGCTGTTGGAACATCTTTCTTCCTCGTCGGTGCAGCGGAAAGTTGTCATTACTGTATTTCTGAGATCCGACACGAAGCACGTGGAAGTTTGCAAGCGGTCAGCGAGCAAATTTTCCTCATCTTCTGCGTTCCCTTGGTGGTTTTGATACTACTATTGGCTATCAGAGCCGGGATCAGCTGACTTCCGCCTCATGAATCTTCATACCATCAATTATATGGCGGTCGGACGATTTCGCTCGCAGGGTCTCGCTGACCGAAACGAGCGGGAAGGAAAAATTATGGGACCAATGCCTGGCCGAAAATATTTTCGTCACACGAAGTCAGCTAAGTGTGATGTTACCGGTGACATCCTGACTTCCGAAGGCTCCAAGTAGCTCGTGGGATGATTTTCGACGTGGAACTCGCGTTGGCCGAGTGAGCTGACCGTGTACCGATCGGCCCCCTCTGTGATTCCGCGCGGTTCCCCCGAAGAGGATTGAGCGTCACGCTCGAGCGGATGAGCGGGCACCGGAAACTCCGATTCTCACGGGACGTGCTTTTGCAGGACGAATGTAGACTCATTGACATCATCGATGCGTAGTGGATCTCAATGGTGTTCATGATACATCCTCAAACGAGCTGTAGGAGTAGAATATATCCTGCTTCCTGAAGGTCGCTCCGTCCTATCATAATGGCTTTCACCGGAGTGGTTCTGCTCTTCAAAGGCGATCAGGTAGATCCGTCGGATTCTTACCTAACCGCCTTGAACAATGCTGGCTTTCGCACGTTCCATATACCGGTTCTGCAGTTCACTTTTGTCAATCAGGTTAGTTGCCCATGTCTCGTCGAACAAATAGGATTTTATTCGAGTGCATAAATCTCGTCGGAGCCAAGTTCCTCCTCGATTCTTGTTGAGCGTCATGCTGTAGGGATTAAACTGATCCCCCTTGTACGCCCAGGAACCCCTAACGAAGGCTCTGCAATCGGCACACAAATACTCAGGAATCATCCTCACATCCCCACGTTGCGTTCAAGCTGTTGAAAATGTTTGGTCTTTCAAAATCTACGAGCACTGGAACGAGAGAAAGGTTTGTCGCTTCTGCTGAAGTTCCAGTGTTTCCAATGAGGCGAGACGAGGGATACCTTCGAAAATAAATTCACGAACGCTTATTCCATCCACCAGGTCTTCGTCGTCGGGCCTTCCACCGCCAGAGCCGTTCGGGATACGCTACATCTCCCGGCGGAGGGCGAAGAAACGGGTAGCGCTGAAGCCCTATCAGTTTTGATAGCGAGAAGTCTCGCTGATCAAGTGAATCCGAAACCGTTCCTGTACCCAGCCTCGTCGAAAGCATCTCCGAACAATTTCTCCGGAATTCCCGTGGAGCGCATAACTGCATACGAGACCGAAGAATGCGTGGACCTCCGTTCGTTGGAGCAAGTTTCCTCGGGACGGATAGTTTGTGTGTTCTTCAGCCCCTCAGGGGTCAAGGCGGTTCTGCCAGAGCTACGTCGGAGAAATCTCTCGTTCAAATCGATAGCCATCGGACACACGACGGAGGAAGCTCTGAAGCGTGAGCAGCAGCCCGTTGACGAAGTTTGCGAGAGTCCAAGTCCTGAGGCCTTGAAGAAATGCTTAAAGAGGATCTGTCGAGGTAAACGACGCTGCGCAATTTCATGAGTCTGCGAACTCGCTCGTTAGGATTTTCACGATAGAGAAAGGGATGGAGGATGCCAGCTCGAGGCCTTGCATTGATGCTGTGCGACGTCGCGCGGCTCTGCTCAATTATCCCCGAAGCGATCAGTGAATCAATGTTTGGAAGTCTGGAACTGCGGCGTCCTTCCTCGAACGCGGACCCGGTTGCCGTAGAATTTCGTGAGGAATGAATGTTTTTACTGTTTTTAACGTGAGACTCGTAGCACACAATTCCAAACGCTCAAACCCACAGTACGAGAAGTTATTCGAATGTACGAGGATATTATATTATGGGTGCAAGTATGCCTCGAAGTTTGAATGTACGTGGATCGAATTCAGAGGAGTGAACGTGAACCGTGGCGTGTGAAATGTTCCCGATATCAATTGTATCAATTGATGACCTGATAGGAGTGCTGCGGAGGTCCCACCCGAAGGATCATGTTAGATGGGATGCTCGAATAATATTTGCGGAAACTTGGTTTTCGATCGACGTGGAGAGTATATCTCAGGATGTTCTGCGAACAATAAACTCCAACCCTAATTTATTTCAAGACAGATCTCGATTTCTTCTATTTTCACTAACCTATAACTAACTTTCTTTGTAGATGCGGACGACAGCGGTGTCGCCGAGCCGAGCGGGGTTGACTCTCCGGTTTGATATTGTTGGAAGTTGGTGCGGTATCGACGAGCAGAAGGAGGGAATCTCGCTCCCACTACGGCGAGGTTCTCGGGCTTCGTGATCGCGACGCGAAACCGTGCTTGCCCTAGGATCGGCCCGAGTGACGATTCACGAAATGAACTCAGACTGGTCAAAGCGCGACCGATTCTTGTGATCAGATTCATTTACTCAGTTTAGATTCTTCGACATGTTTATGCCTTCTACGTTGGAGTTACGATAGAGAATTTATGCGCTTTTCGAGTTCAAAGGAAAGCTACGTTCTCCGGAAGCGAGGAAGGCTCCTCCAAGCACGCGTCTGCAACTCTCCTGAGTCTGGAGTTTTCGTGGACCATTGGTCTTCATGAGACGCGGTCGACGGACCCAGTACCATGGAAAAATTGACTTCGAAAAATAAAACGAAAGCTGCGAAGTAATCGAGGCCCCTCTCCATTTTCCATCAGCTCTGTGAGCTCAGAAGTTCGACGATCTGAAACTCAGCGGTCGATAGCCCGACAGCCCGAGCCCGGAAATAGTCATGCCTGGCTCAGCTGATCCCGGGAGAAGAATGACAATTCAAGTTTTTTTTCTTCTTTATTAGATTTAGGAATATCACACAGTGATGATACTCTGGATTTCTCAAGATTTTTCCTTCCCCTTCCCATGAGCCGGAAGAAACAGATTTTCGATTCATATTCCAAGTTCAATTGTTCCTCTTCAGACTACCAAATCTCCTTATCGCTTACATCTCTCACAGCACGATCTCCTTACGATCTGATGTTCTCGTGCTCGCTCGTTCCTCCCCGTCGTCTCATTCCGCTTGTCTCCAAACTCAGAGAACTCCCTGCCTTTATCATCTGCTCTAGAATCAGATTCTCTCGGAGCTTGATTCATGTTTTCAACGGCTTGGGACACTAACGTTCAAACAAGACTTATTTCGATAGAGCTCTCCCCCGTACCGAAACCGCGTGAACGAGCTCAGAGTTCCTTGGGGGAAATTGGAAAAATCGCGGGCGACTCGGGAGTCACCGAGACCATCTTCACGTAGTGAGACCGGGTCCGCGTGTGTCAAGACACTTGAATGAGACACTTGAAAATGAACAACTCGACGGTTACGATCGTTGGAAAGCGATCTGACCAGCCGACGCACGGACTTTTGTGTGAGAGTCCTTAAGGACATTCACTAGCCCGATTTGCCCAGCTAGACCCGGACGATGGTCTGCACATCGTCTTCATGTTGGTTGAAGTCCTTAAATCTCCTCTCCCTTCGAATCACTTGGCCATCTCCGCAGGGCGTTGCGCCTCCTCAGATGCTGATCTGAACATGGAATACCGGAGCTCCAATGCGGAAGGAAAACCGATCGAACTTCACCTACTCCTCATCACACGGGACCGGCTCACGAGTCAACCCTCAAGACAAGCGAGCTCCAAACCTGGATACTGCAACCCTTAAGCAGTCCGAGGTTCGCGGGCGAAGCAACCCTCAAGCTTTGCACCATGTCCCTGTGATTCAGTCGGTAGAGTTCATTGAACAAAAATCGCCAAAAAACTCGTTCAAAGATAATGAACACTTGAAGCTCCGCCGACCCGAGTGACGTAAACTACAAGGTCAATCATACCGCCCGCATACTAGATCAGCCAAGATTGATTCGCTCTTCCGAGAAGCCGAACGTCGTGTTGGTACGAGACGTCCGAATCGTTTCCTGACTGACTCGCTGACTGTATTAATGACTGATTGATTGATTGGTTTGTTGGTTGATTGACGAAAATTCGAAATTCTCACTTGCGAGTACGAATAATTACATTAATACTTGCGCACGTGGTGTGGTATATCAATATCGTCGCTCCACTCCCGATGTTCCACCGATTTCACCCACTTATTCCTTACCACACCCTTCTCCGATTGCGACTGTTTCGCGAACTCATTTAAATTTACGCGTCACCGAAAGACCCACACTCGGGGCCCACCGAAAAAAAGCAAAAAGATCACTGTGACGATGCTCCAGTGACAGTTATCCAGACAACTACGCGCTTCAATTCTCGATCTCTCGCTATGATCATTTTTCTCTGACAAACTCATCTGCGCACATACTCATATACTCGATCACTCACTTTTTCACTAGAAGTAGTTGTGGTGGTGGTTGCAGTCGTAGTGAGTCAATCCAGTTGTCCGCAACTGCACTGGATCGACCCGGGCTTTTCCTATCGGGTCTGACGTTCTTCTCGGCACTCGACATTATTCCTTTACTGTCAGCGCGCTGTGCCCCGCTGTTTTGATAACGCAAAGTACCCCTCTCGCCCGTGCTTCACCTATGTTTACCCGCAGTCCATTTACTTTTCTTATTTCACTTTCAGTCCCTGGCCCTGTCTCAGCTCGAACCACTGCAAAATATATACCAATAAAGACTTGCAGGATTGGATCGGAGTCGAGAGCAGGGCGATCATGGACCTGGACAGAGCGGGCCCCAGAGTCCATTTTGGGGTTCATTTCAGGCGGACGCCTCTCAAAAAACCGGTTCTGTGTATACGAGCAGAAAACCCGGTCAAACAACGAAAAAACTGGCTTTTGAATTTCTGCATTTCTGAGTAGATAGATAGACTTCCGCGAGGTCGCCGCCGCCTCCGTCATCCTTGTCCTCTGACATCCGACTCGATAGCAGGTTTTGAGGGAATTTCGGATGCTCGCTGGATTTTCGTCGCGAAACGGGATATGGGATCAGCGACCAGTCCGCTGATCGACCGATCGACGATGCTCCAAGCGATCCAAAGACGAATTCGATTCGGCGACAGCGACAAAAAACTATTACGATGAAGAAGCAAGAGACATTACGTCGCTGCGTGTGTGATTTGTACAACATTACATCAAGTCAAGACATCGTTACTGGTATAGTAAGATGAGAAAGGATCGTCAGACGCGCGTTCTTCATCTACCCTTCTCGGAACCCTAAACATAGAGTCCATCGCAATCGAGCACTTCTCACCTGGACGTTTCCGTACTCGACGTGTTTCGTCTTCAATCGCCGACGGGAGACCCAGTCCGACTTCGCGGTCGTCGGATCTCCGTTGAGTGGCGTTGTTGGTTTTCGAAACCTAGGCAGTGGGTTTCGCCTGGTGGAGACGATTGTTCTGGCGTTCGAGCTCCTCGACGCGGAGTACATTGGTGGGAACCGGGAGCGAAGGCTGATTGCAGCCGAGATTGCCGAACCATTTTGCCAGGGCGTCGTCGGGGCTCAGGATCGAGCTCTCCGAGCTCCGGGCCATCACGTTAGCAGCATGGTTGCTTATAGGGCCCGATCCGAGTGTGAAAGCTCCGCCCTGGGGGAACCGCTGGCCGTGACCTCCCGTCAGGGGACGACGTTGTGAAGGTGCCATTCGCACCTGATGTTGCGCCGGGGCGGTCGTGTTGCCGTTGAAGCCGACGGCCCCTTGGGGCCCAGCCATGTATGAACGGAATCGCTGTTGTTGCTGTTGATGATGAGCTTGCTGCGACGGATGATGATGATATTGTTGTTGAGGATGCTGTTGGTGTTGATACTGATGATGTGCGAATTGTTGTTCGTGCTGCTGCTGATGGAATAACCTTTGGAGGAGATCTTCACCGGTCTCAGCCGGCGCTGTGGGTGGAGGACAAGGCGGCGGATTCTTGTTACTCTTGACAATAGGTCGGGGTCCGCCGGCCTGGGGTCCTGATTTGCCGCGCTGCGCGTGCTTCTCCTGCAACAGGACCGAAGTGGGCACGTTCCGAAGGTCCTGCTGCTTGTAGGGCTTGCCCTGATCCCTCTCCGGCATCGAGCTCCCCTCCATAAGGAGTCTCATGATGTCGAGCGAGGCATTGTTGTGCGTAGTATTTGCTTGTTGCTGTCGTTGTTGTGTATGTTGATAAGCTTGTTGAGCCGGAATTTGAGAGGCCGACACCTGTTGAGGCGGCGACGCAGACGAATTCGACGACATGTACGGAGCACCCGGATGGATAGCTCCGTCCTGTCCGATATCCCGAACGGACGACTGGAGATCGCTCAGCAAGCCCAGCGATCTTTCCATGGCTCCATTGCCCATAAGCTGTGCCATCATTGAACGACCGTCTAGGAAGGGATCATAAGAAGGACCCGCAGGATAAGTCATCTGCATGAGACGGGATTCCATTTTCAGATCAGCTTCGAGTTCTTCCACCGATTTGGCGGAATGCGGCGTTGAAGGAACGTTGGTGACATTCGCCCCGCTCAAGAGCAACTCCAGAATGTTTTTGCCCTGAACCCCTTTTTCAACATCGAGAACACCGTTTTTAGGGGCAGACAGCTTCGGAGCTGTCGTCGACGAACCCATGGTGACAGGCGTCGGAAAGATGGAGCCCAACATGTTGCCGTTCTGGAGAGAATTCCTGCTCTGAAGGCCCTCCGGGGAATCATAATTCGATGCTGTTCCCGAGGAAGAGATTGCAACACTCTCTGATCGGTGGCTCTCACCGGACGATGGGAACATATCTTTCAGCAGAGAAGACACCGATGTGGACTCTTTTGTGTTCTCCAACAGCTCGAGTACAGGTCTAGGGCTCGTCTCGAGGTCTTTGGCATTGATTGGCGGTGAGGCCGGCTTGGACGAAGGCGAAGAATCGTCTTCGACCGTTTTCGCGAACACTTTAGACATGAATCGAGATCCGGCTCGCGAAGCGGCCTGTATGGCCTCGTCTTCGAAACTGTGCTCCTCGTCGTCGTGACCGTTGCCGAAAGATTGCTCGAAGTTGATCGAGGCATTCTTCCGTGTACCGCTCGGTATGTCGCACATCTCCTTCAGAAGGTTCACAAACTCCTGCGAACGTTGTCCATCTACGTTAAATGTGGGTTTTTCGGGAGGCGACGGGGTGCGGACCTTCCTTGATTTGTCTTCGAAGCCACCGAGCTCAATGGTGTCAGTCTGCGACGTCGGACCCTCGGTGAACCACTCGGGCTCATCGTCGGCATGTCCTCGGCTCGAATTCATGTCCACATATCGGCCGTTGCTTCTCTTCAGCGGTTCGTTGACTTGATGATCGAACAGTCTCCGAGATCGTTCCTGTGGATAGCCATAATCGGATTCGCGATCCTTGTTGTACGAGCCCAAACGGCCGCTTCCAACTCTTCTCTCGCCTTTGGAGGCAGCTGATTTCTTAACGCTGTTGCTCCCCGGATTTGGATTATCCGACAGGACAGCCTTATCGACCTTACAACCGCCCCTAAAGCTGGGAGGTGGTTTGGTTAAGGCGGCTGGGAATTCAGTATCTCTTTCCGAGTCTTTCTCCCCTGCAACAGAACGGAATCCACTGTGATTCGAGGGCTCATAATAAATGATAGGAGTCCCGCAGACCGAGACGGCTGCGGAATCAAATCCCTCCTGCAAGCAAGGACTTCAGACTGGGCTATTCCATGGCCATCACGTCAGTTCCGTGAACTGGGAGCGGGGGCGCTCAAGCTGCTGATCGATCACTTGAAGAGCAAGCTCAAACAAATGATGGAACAAGTCCCCGCTAGAACAGAAACCCGAAGAGGTCGTGCTGATAACGATGCAAATGTTTCCAGAGACGGGGCCGCGGTCTGATTCTCGAACAGAGCACGTGAGAGCGTGGAATCGTGACGGTTGCGGAGGATCATCATTAATCCTTCAGGAGTGCCACAAGCGGCAACTCTTACACGGCTTCCCACATAGAAATAGGGACTGAGCCGAGCTCAGTAGAATTCTGACTCCCGGCCCAGCTCCGAAGACCCGAAACGTCATACTTCAGATGGGAGACGCCATGTGTGCATCTTGCGAAAGTCGCACACGCATGCATCATCACGAGAGGTTTTGAGTACTCACTATCTGATCTCCAGGTTTCTCGGAGAATGCATTCTTGACGAAGTCGATCGATGCACTCCGGTGGCTTCTTCGAAAGTTTACTCTTCTGAAGCTTGAGGAGAAATTCATACGAATACCTCAGAGCTGCATTCCGTGGCACTTCCGACTTCTTAGCTGTACCTGTGATGAAGATATATGTGAACATTGCACATTGAATCGAACGCATTGAGGATATTTCAGGCCGCAATTCGGATCCGGAAAGTAATCCAAGATTCTCTGGATAGCATGTTCGAGGGCCATCTGAGGAGTGATCTGCCCCACGGAAATAAAGATCGGAAACCTATGAGGGTCGGGATCACGGAGGGAATCGCCCGTGATCGAGCAGGATTATTGGAACCCGCACGGTGCGGAAGTCGGTAGATTCTCGACACGGATCGGTGTCAAAGACACTGGAGAGATCAGGATCCATCTCAGCGGATTATATCGAATCCCAAACGATGATCTCAGCAGAAAAAAAGCGAACAGTCGACTCGCTAGTATTAGTGATTCTCATAGGAAACACTGATTAGTTCCATTTCAGAGTTCTTGAATGGTGACTGACCCCAATCTAGGTACTAGAAGCTCCAGGGCTGCGGAGCGATTATTTCGAAGGGAGGAAGAGAAAGAATCAAGTCACCCACAAGATGTCGATACCAGTGCTCCTACGAACGGGAGCCCAGTAAATTGAGTTGAAATCTTTTGCAAATATCCTTGTTCGTCGATTCGATGATCGATCTCTCATCACGAAGCGGCCTCCCAACCTGAGAGGACTTCAACTCACGTTCCGAACTGTCGTCGCTTGTAACAGAGTTGGCTCCCGAAGAACTTCGCTCGTCCACAGATCCGACTTCTGAAAACGAAAGCGCATGTCATTCGAAACGCCAAGGCTTTCAGCCATCCCGCAAGAATCGCCGGAACGAAAAGGGATCGACAAGTTTCGGGCCGGGGACTCGTCGTAGCCATGACGAAAAGTAACTGTTTACCAACTCGCATGGCGAGCGGTTTGCGCAATGCTGAATTCACGATGATGTCAACATGAACGGCAGTTCTTCGGAGAATGGACGCGATATGGTCGGTAATATTTCGATGGGAAGACTCGGCGAGGTTTCCTGGAGTACATGCACTTCTCCACTGTCGGCCCCAATCGATCGATGGATCGTTGAAGTCTTGGCGAGTCAGGACCGAAACGGAGCACTCCAAGAGGAAATATCTCCGCCTTTGAGTTTCGGAAGCCTCATCGAGAGTCCGGGGAACGCTCAGATGTTCATAATTACCTCGAGATTCGCTTTTAATTGACATTTCGTTGACCCTTGGTGTTCAGACACTTTCGTTAGGGCTAACAGATTTGCTTCTACGGCGGCTGCTGCTGCGAGTGAAGACAGGAGTCCGGGTGTTGTATGTTGTAGGGAAGATAGAGGAATTCACAGAGTTTTTGATGGCGATTGCGCTTGGAAATCCACGATTCTCACTCCGACTCTCAGAATTTTGGCAGACACACGGTCCGAAAAAGCTAAGACTGCACAAAAAATTGAAGTACTCGGCGAAGAGCGACGAAAAAATGATGCTACCCTCTCAATGAAGTTGGCCAAGAAATGACGACGATTTCCATTGACTGGCTGTTCGATGCGGCCGCGGTCCCTTGGCCTGTCCTCGCGTGGCGCCAATTTCGATTTCGAAAGCTTGGCCGCCGACTCCCACCGAGTGGAGGCAATCACGGCAGTCGCAGCATAACCTTCATTGCACTCTCGATTCCACCCGAGAGTTCCTGATATGATCAATTGATGATCCTAATTCTCTGCCGTTGTGCCCTTGGGCCGACTTCCGGGAACGATGCCGTCGAGTCCGGATAAGACCGAGACTCGTCCAAGTATTGTGGACACATGATCTGTCGGATCAGGAATAGGTCGAAGGAAGACGCTGAATCTTCTGCCGCAAGACTCTCAGCGATGCAATTCCCTGATGCGACAGAGAGACATGCTCCAGGTAGGGTTGCTGCCCGTCTGCTGCAAGATGACAGTCCTACTCCCTTTTCTGTCGGCCGGCCATGCAGGCCGTGTGCTTGAGATACTGAAGGAAGTCGTTCCTCGTCAGATCTGATTCGTAAGCATCAGACGCCTAAAGAGCCACGAGAAGTCTTTACGGAATCTGTGCGAATAGAACAAGCACTATCAAAGAGCCGGACAGGGAGAGAGACTGTCCATGGGGTGGTGGACACGATGGTGTTAATGTCCTCCCTTTTGATAAAGAACCAGATCGCGCGACCCCACACTAGGTTCGCGGGGTGCTATCTTCCGCCTCGTTCGGAGATCTCCCCCAGAACTTTTCAAGGCATGAGGTCCCCAGAGTTGTGACCGACTACTCGAGCATCGGAGACTGATCGATTCAGAGTAAACGCAACCAATAGTTTTGTCATCCGTCCAGCTTTTCCTGTGGTCCAGTCATTCAAGACGACGTATGCCCGCCGAGGAGAATGGATCTCAACTGCCTCCCTAGGCGTTCATGTGAAATCCGACTACCGATTCGCGCTGTAATCTGGTTTCGCATGTGTATCACGGATGGGCTCAGTGGCTGGGTTGGATGCTTGTGCCGGAGACTATCCCTATGGATACACAAGACTCATCCTGGCTCTGCATGCCGGGAAGCTTCTGCGGAGAACATTGACGATCTTAACTTCGAGCACATCCCCATAATCCCAGTCTCGAAGCCCCACGAGCCGATGCCCCGGATCGCTAAGCACCGGCCGACTCAAGATCGAGCTTTGTGGGACGGATAGCCCTTTTCTCAAGCTCGCAGAAAAGATCATCGACATCATTCTCTTAATTCACACTCCGAATTTCTGATTCCTTCTCCAATTTCACGCTCGCTTCCCGCACACCGATCTCCCACAGCAATCCTAAAGTTGAAACCTGCGCCCACGGAGCTATCAGTAGTAGCGTACGGAGAGCGCTGACTACAGCCGTTGGATTTGAATCTCAGCCGCACTTGTTTGTGATGAGGCGGTAGTTGTGTTTCTGCTGCAGCAGCGGCGGCTGGCGGTGTTGCTGATCTCTCTCTCGAGTGTGTATGTGTGGAAAGTGACTGCCTGACGGTCCGACTGACTGGCTCACTAAGTGAGTACTGCCTGGTGCTGGTGTTATCCCTGTCTCTGGTTGGGAGGAAACTCGACAGTGGAGGATAGAGAGTTTCTGGCCAGTTGTTAGAGTCCGCTCTGGGCTCCCTGTCAAACGATCAGGACGTCAGATAGCGTTCGATTTGGTGATCAGTGATTCGAACCGCAAGCCGGGATAAGCATGTGAACATCGGTCGATGTAGAACCTCCCGCCCAATTGCCCGACAAAGCCTGCAGACGCTTCAGAGAAGCATTTGCGAGTTGAAAAAAGGAATCAGGCTTTGCTGAGTTCGGCAAATTCCTCCCGGGAGGTCTGGGTCGACAAGCTCTTCGAGTGGACTCGTCCTTCTCGTGATCCGTGCGTTAGCCGTCCGTCCGAGAGAACCTTGTGAGTCCGGACAGTGTAAAGTGGAATTCGAGTCGCATCCGTCAATCGAGCTGAAGAAACAGTAATTAAGCTAATGGAAAAGTTGAGGGGCAAACATCAGTCGCTTCGAGGTGTGGCAACGCTGGAACGGAGCAACCACACCTTGAGATTTTTTCTGAGAGTGTATGTCGGACTGGAAAACCAGAAACTTGTTCCGAGGCGATATAGCGCGATGCTGTTTATATATATTTCAAAGTCAAGCTAGTAGAAACATGTTCAATCGAGGAAGATTTTGAACGTCCTCGGAACTCATGTCGACTGCGCATGCAGCTGCTGACATAAGAACGAAGTTATGCGCTCCGGGCAGAGCTGTGTTTAAGTTATGTTTTCTTCTGTAACTTCGCGGGACCTATCCGCGACTCCCTTCATGGCGTTCGCTACGCTTGCACGGTTGCGACGCCTGTAGAGAAATAATGAGAAGTCGAAGGGAATGATCGTCCACCAGCGGGTGATTATGGATTTTTTTGAGAATGGAGTTCACGTCGGAAGACGGGCTATCATCTAACTAGGGGCGGGGGGCTCTGACCGTTGCGGAGCGCTGTCCCGATCTTCACGATCAGCTGTCTTGATGATTTACGGGAGTAGATGGCCGTATCGATAGAAGTATCGGTGGATTCAGAAGGCGGTTCTGGAGCGAAGTTTGGAGCTTGCTTTCGGAGCGCTCAAAATCAATCAGACCTCGGTGTCACCGCGCGGGGGATGCTTCCAGTAGAAGACGAATTTGTGGCTTTTCACGAATACTCCTGATTTTGCTGACTAGCCGCTCATCTGCGTTGTCCACGGGCTGCTTCGGGATCTGTTCGGGGCTCTCGAGGGCTCATAGCCCGTTCCCCCGCAGGACAATCACGGGTATCCGCCATGGAGGTGAAAAAAATCTGTTCCGGTGTAAGAAATGTTTGAACGATTTTCATGATCGAAATATCCGGAAACGTATTCCTTGACCGATCCTCTCTACGGAAAGCGAGCGGTTATCACGCTGGTTGGAAATCATGGCTGTTTCCGTTATGTCATGGCTGAAATGTCACAAGAGAACGACCACCGGACCCGACAACGGTATTCCTCTCTCAATCTCACTCTTTCACGCCCAGCGAGTCGAGCGATCACTCGACTGACCGACAGACTGACCGCGCTCACATTAATTAGAGACGAGGAAAAAAGATTCACTGCCCTCGAATCTATAGCAGAGTCCCTCAAGAGGATCTTCGAAGTCTAGAAGGCGGTTTTTCGGCTGATCATTCTGAGGCGAAGAGCAGCCAAGTTTAGCTACCGACGTGCACTGATTGGACGATGAAATCACGGACTCCAGGCTCGCTCGAGATTTCATGCAGCGGAATTGACCCTCAAAGAGCGTCGTACGGGCGTTTAGTCTGAACACGTAGGTTAGGGACGACTGGACCTAAGCACATTATTGTCTCTTTCGGTGACCTCAGGACAGGAGGAGACGACCTCGGCGCAGTCTCATCCGTTTCCATCACGCGGGTACCGCGCTGGATAGCAGCCTATTCTAAACTACAGTGGGGTCCCGGTTAGCGAACCTGCTCGGTTCCGTGGAAAGGTTCGTTAACCGAAAAGTTCCTAAAGCGGAGCCACAATTGGAAATGGTCTTAATGGGAGGCTAGGCATCTATATTGCATCGTGCATCTCGGTCGACGGGCTAGCAGGAAAAAACAGGAAATTCGGAAGTCCCGAGACCTGTCAGATCCGCTAACCGGGACCCCACTGTATTCAGAATGAATAGATGAATAGATATGTCACTCGGGGAAATTCGCCCCGAATTTTCCACCAGCCTCGAGCTCGTCGTAAGCCCGAGAGTCTCTTGTGTCTCTCTGAGAGAGCCAGGTGGCTCTTGGCTCGAATCGCCGCAATCTGCTCCTGGATGGTTGTAAAAGCGTAAGGGAAATTCGGTGTGCTGGACGACGGTATTCTGTAATACCGCCGAATATTCCGACGGTCTCAGGGAGCGGCCTGTATTTATATCGGATGCAGGTCCGCATCGCGACATCGACGTCGACTCAGGCGGGACTTCGCTGCACCGAATCGGACAGTGGGCTATCTCTTCGGAAACCGAGGTTCACTTTCAAGGCGCAGAACGGCTCCGTTCTCGATTCTCTAAAATGCGGCCCGGGCTTGCGGGCTATCCCGTGAGCATCTGCGGATACTCACAAGAGAGGAGCGCGGTCCGAAACTATTCTCTCGGAAACATTGAGTGTTCCAGTCTCGTGCTCCCCGGCAGCGCATTCGCGAATGTACAATAACTATTAAAAAAAACATATTTCATCTCGTTCAGAGGATCGCTTTCCTCGAATGGGGCCACCTATGCATTGACGTGTTCCATTTCGACGTTCGAGTGTCGTTGCTTCTTCTCCATGAGGGTCCCTGCTCCTATTCCCGGTACGGAGTTGGAAACAGCGTCAACGTTTCGAAAGACAGTCACTCGCACCGAGCATTCCACAGATGTCTTGATCATGTCCTCTGCGAGGCTTTTCAACACAGTCGCCGAGGGTCGCTCGGTTGATGCCAATTTTTGGGAGCCCTCTCGACGCCCGATTTTCCGCATTGATGGGAGCTTTGGGTACCCATTGATTCCGAACTTGAGCTCTGGCTTGCGGGAGCAGCGACTCTGGCTCCGGTCCCGCCTAGATTGGCTCTTAAGAACGGGCCAAAATCGTAATATTCTCATCGCGATAGAAAATACTTCTTCTCGGAACCGATCGAAGAACGCGGAACTTGTATCCTTTCTTCTTCCACTTCAAGAATAGAATTCGAAACTTCGGAGTCAGGAATATATAAAATCGCGCCCTGAGACTGGACCCGGTGTACTGATTCAACGTTCTCTTACGTAGGTGGAATTTGTGATGGTGTACAGCGACGAGTAACGTCTCCCCAAAAACTGCTGCCGAGCTAGGGATGCTGCCGATTTGATCGAAAAATGGCGGTTCGGCTCGCGGACTATTTTGTCGTGGTCGGTTTCGACCACACCAAAGAAAGATCAGGAAGCAGCCAAGGCGCTATCCAACAGCGATACCCCGTAACCGATTGGCCAGATGTGCCCTTCATACAAGGTACTCACTACGATTAATATAAGACGAATCATGTGCTCCAAATTTTTCGTGTACAGTCGTCTCCATAGAGATGATGACTCTCCCGAGTCGAGTTTACTTCGATAAATGAAATTCTTTTCAGGTATCGACACCTTTTGCCAGCCTCAGGGCTGGTCCTTGGCGAACCAACCCGCGAAGCCGACGTTTTTCGTGGCGGTTCTGACCGACATCAATGGCAATCGACATAATGCGGCTATTTTCGCGTTCACGGAGCCCGTTGCCCTCGCTCAGGATCACGAGAGGCATTCCTTAACATACGCTCCTCGGTGTCTCGTTTTGATCGCTCGTCACGCCCATATTAATATCCTGAGGTAGGCATCTTGTGCCCTCAAGATCGACTCCGCCGATATGATAGGTCATGAATACCTCACTACGTATCCCACTCGAGAGTCCCTTTATGGGATATCCTTCTATCATCTTCCGATGCCTGAAGGGAAAACTTTTCCATGAAATCGGCTACAACAGCCTAAGAGACTTCCACAATTTTCATCAGAGATCTAAATTATCCTCGGGGTTGAATCAGAATCGAGCATCAGATTGACTTCCCCCACTCATCACCCTCTACTCTCACAGGCAATGTCTGGGATTGATATACACAGCGCACGTAGATCGACTCCAGGCTCCGTTGGAGACCTTGATTGGGAACATGCTGGGAGCGGTCACGATTCCTCCACCGGGCTCACCTCCCCTCCGATTTTCCTTAGGAGCTGGAGATCTGCAGGTCATCGAGCCGAGGAAGTTCGCCGCTGTCCCCGTCACCGGGACCAGCGTTTTTTCATTATTCTCCCGTCTCTCTGCACACAACGTTGTGAGCATCACATTTTTTGAGCGAACATAGCAATGACGGACTCGGCGTCTGTCTATGGAATGATTGGGAATCCTTCAACTACCGCCCTGAGGGAAGTATTCGACTTCTCCGGTCTGAAAGTATAATTTGCTTCAAGGTTCAACTGCTCTGTGCCGCCATGGCTGAATTCAAGATCGTGTTCTTCTCCCAGAGCTATATGCGATTGCATCAATCGTGCCACGCGATCATCTCGCTGATGTATCCGTTCAAGTACACGCACGTATACATACCGTTGCTGCCGTCGGCCCTCATCGAGGTCTTGAATACGCCGACACCGTTTATTATGGGATGCCACGCGTCGCTCCGAGGAGAAATTCTCGACATCTATGACGTCATGATGGTGGACCTGGACAGTGGATCGCTCGACGTGCCCCAGTGTGTCACGATTCCCAAACTGCCGGACTCCCTCCAGCAGAGACTCCATGCAGACCTCTGCATGATCTTGCAGCCAGACTTACTCATAGCGGATGAAGCGTTCGCCTCGGAACTTGCGACGAACACTTCCCGGGACCCGAGCGTCTTACGAGACGATCCAGCCGTGCTGGACAAACAGATTCGCGCAGTTTTCCTGAGAATTTTCGCACAAATGCTACAGGGGTACCGGTGTTGTTTGACCGTGGTCCGCATCCATCCGCGACCATTGATCGTTTTCAATAGATCTGCGTTCCTCAGTCGCGAGGCCAAGAACAAGTCGGAGTTCGTCGAGAAACTTCTGAACTGTATGTTTTTCCAACAATTCGTTGTGGATCGTGGACCTCCGTACCGAGTGTGCGATCTCTTCGACGAGGTCTACGTGGAGATGCAACATCTCATCAAGAGTCGCGAGCACCATATTCAAGATATCGCCAAACTATTGTACGAGAACGAGCATCATGGCTCGCAATTTCTGCAACGAGTACCTCAGCCGACCCAAGGAGCCTTCACACGCATCCACCAACCCGCCTTCCCCCCTCTCGTGGCTCCTCAGATCACGGCAATCATTGAGCAGAGTGCGGCGAAGTCGAACGGATCTTCGAACTCTAAGAGCGAAATTGGTCGCATCGTACCCAACGCTGGCATGACGACGAGATCCGTGAGCGGGGTCGAGCGGAAACTCGACGTCCTACGCAATTGTGTCAAGTGTATTTTCGACAAGAACCTCTCCGAGGCACGTAAATGCATTCCGGGTGTAATACGAGCGTTTGAGAACGGAGCTTACCGCGCAGCCTTGGCCCACGAGCTCCAGCGCTACGTGACCGGCAACTTCAGAGTAGAGCTCGAACTCAGCCAATTTGACCTTGTGGTGCGACTCATGAACTGCGCACTCCAAGATGATCCCAATACTCACGTCGATACAATCGGCATCGCAATCCTCCTCCTGCCGCTCACGCAGACTTTCTGCAGACGGCTGGCCACGAATGTGGTTCAGTTTGCGTATACGTGTCTCCAAGATCACGCCGTCTGGCAGAGCATGGAGTTCTGGGAAGCGGCTTTCCATCAAGACGTCGAACGCAACATCATCATGTTATACCAGGAGAGCAAAGACTTCCCGTCTGTCGCTTTGGAGCTATGCGCCACTCAGGTTCGCGAAGCTGAATTTTCGCAGAGAAATATGGCTGTCCATCCTTGATTTTTCATTTCCGAATGATTGAAAATTCCTTTATCCTGTTCGCAGATGAAATTATCACAAGGGAACACCGACAAGTTCCAGACTGATACTCATAATCAGCGGGAGGAACAGACTCTGTACAGCCAGGCAGTAAGTTTTCGATTTTCCTACACCAATTTATCATCATCACAACCGGAGAGCAACTTTCTCTCTGGGTGACGTCTCCAACGATGGGGATGAGAGGAATAGCTCTCTCGAAAGCCGATGAGCCTGTCAGGGTATTCAAATCCTAGACCCAAGGGGTGGAGAGTCTCAACTGCTGTTGCTGATTGCAGGTGGAGTATATTTACCTCATTACCTGTCTGAGGATTCCTCCAGATGTCAAATCGCAGAGACATAATGTCAGTAACAATAAAGCAGCCGGCAGTGAGAGCAACTCGATCTGCGATACCGACTCCATTGACGGGGAGAGCTCCTTTGCGAACGAGGACGATTCTTCGAATATTCTGCGTCAAGGAGTCATTAAATTCATCGCCCGGTTCATCGACAAGGTAGGTCAAGAGAAAAGCCTCCCATTCAGTCTTACAAGCCATCCCATTCGCAGCCGGCACTGCGCCACAGTTCCCACCGATCCTCGAAGCTCATTACGATTGACTCTGACTGATCGATTGTTTTCAAGGTTTGCACTGACGCCTTTGTCACCGAAGAGCATATGCGACAACTGCACTCGATGATACCTCAGCGCGTCGATATGCAACTCGAAGACATGAGAGCCGTTCATCGAGAAAGCGAAAGACTGCCACCAGTTCTGAAAGCCAAGATTCAACAGCCCTGTCTTTTGTCGGGAGAGACATTCATCGCCGAAGAAATCAGGTCCATGTCAATCTCGCAACCTGAGCCAATTAGTAATTACAGCAAGACTAAACTCTCATCACTCGGCTCCCTCTTCAGAAAGAGAGAAACCGCTCAGAGGGAGCCGGTCTTCTATCTTTGAGATCTCAAAAGCGCCGGTCCCTATTATTTATTTGAGTACGCTGTGATGTCAAGAGGAGGATAATGCTCGGGGATCCGAAGTCCAGATTTCCGCTGCGAGCGCCGAATCTGTCCAAATACGATCTCTTTAGCGGTCCATCTCCGCATAGGCATTGTTCATGCAGGTTTCGCTTCCTTTTGTACATTGAATAGGAATCGTCGACTCGTGTGGTCATTTTTTTCTCTGGCGGCATCGTGTTGTTGTTATCGCAGTAATATCCGCCGGGCGAGTCAAGATTCATTTGTTGACGCTCTGAGACGAGCGTATCGATGTGTTCTTGATCCGAGCCCTGCGGTGAGAGACAGTCGTGATGCGTGAGGGATAATGATGGAAGATCACGAGACACGGAAGTCGGAATAAATTAAATTTCCCAAGCCTAGTAATCTGCCCAAACACGGCCGTCCGCTCAAAGGACGAGTCGCTTTCATGTCTGTGATCTTTCTCCTTGTCTCGATTTCGACTCCTGCTAAGCATGACAGTTTCGTCTCGACTGACTTCTCCGCCTTGCTCCTCCGCGGAACAGCTTCAGACGATGCGGTCAAAGACCGCCACCCAATGAGGGACTTCTCCCCCATTCCCGTGGGGTTCGAATAGATACGATGCTTGCGCGGAGGCCATCATCTGAGAGATTTACCGAAGGCTCGTCATCCACGTCGTACTAACAAAGATTACTCTTCTGGACTCTAGAGCCTACCTCCTTCCGGATGGACGCCAGGAAGATTTAGTGATGCCTCTCATACCTTCCGAGGGTGCACTCTTCGTCACAAATTATAGGATAATATTCAAGGGGACTCCTATAGATCCGTACCTTTGCGAGCACAATGTGATTCGAGCTTTCCCCATCGCGAGTCTCAGTAAAGACAAGAAGATTGCGTTTCCGAAAGGTGAGTGGAATCCTCAAGAATCACATCGGCTTCGTCCACATGAGAGCATGCATTGATGAGCTAGACTCCCAGAGTAACTTGACCATTGAAATCCCTGGAATCCACTGCAGACCTCAACATGGAGCAGTGCCACAGTGATTGCTTACAACTCAGGTCTCACACGTTCGAATTGATGAAGATCGCCGTTGACCTCGAGGTTCCGCCAGAGAAGATTGACTTATTACGCCAGCAATGGCAAAGCGCAGGACTTTTCGCACTTTCGAAAGGTATGGCTGGAGACGTTGCGTATTTCCCTCGCGGATGCTAGTTATTCTTGTGAAGACTTGAGCGTCGGGAAAACCTAAACCGCTTTTCGACCCGGAGGCTACCGCTTTTCCAACGCTCCTCCTTACTCCCCAGGCCAGATACCGGTTGTGCCCAAGCTCAAAGAGAAGCATCACACGCTTCGATTTAAGAAAAAGATGTTCCAGACAGCCGTTAAAGCAGGAATTTCTAAGGTAAGCGAATGCCCATCCTGTGAAAGCCACTCTCCGGATTATAATGCTCATTACCGTTCCGTCGAGCAGGGAGATGTGTCATTAGAGCTCGAATTTATTCCTCAGGGACGAAGTTATGCTGCGACACTCACCCAAACTCTACCAAATGATCGAACCATACTCGCAACTCTCCCTGACGAGGGTCCCTTCAGCATGGCTCCCTGGGAAGGTATGACCACGGCTGGGATACCGACGCTCCATTCGAGAAATCCGAATCAGCCGCGAGAATTATCTGAACTCCGATATTTCCTTTCCAGCCACGCTGAGTAAAGACTATCAGCGTTTGCAGCTGAACGGTCAGAACGGGCTCCTTAGCGTCGGACACGTACACACCCTTTGTAAGAGCTATCCCCCATTAGTTGTTGTGCCTTCGTCTGCGAACTCGGATCGTCTCCAAAAAGTAGCCAAGTGCTATCGTCACGGTCGTTTCCCGGTCGTAACGTGGAGACATCCGACAACGAAAGCTTTGCTCCTCCGAGGCAGTGCTCTACATGGGAAAGGGATCGCGCACCGTATTGGGGCTCAGGGAACTCAGGGAGAGACTTCGATGTGGATCGAGCAGGAGAAATATATCGGGACCATAATCGCTGGTGCCAGTCATTGCATGACGGCATCGGGTACCCTTACGAACGGTTCGTTCTCGCGATCGAACGCACATCGTTGGTCCGGCGGAAAATCGTTCACGTATAGACCGCCCCATAGGGAAAGCATATCGGATAGACACTCACTTTCCAGTATGCTATCGAGCTCAGATAACGATAGCCCCAGCTTCTTCAATAGGTGAGCGGGGAGCAGTTGACTAAATACTCGAAGAGCATGATTTTCCTTTCTCGAAGCGTTTCGTGTCATATGCCGCGAAACTGTGACGAACTCGAGCCTTTTCCCATCCATTCTAGGGCGGCGCTCTACATAGTGAGCGAGAAAAGCCAGACACGGGGTGTCAAAGCCCCACACAACTCAGACTTCATACCGGTGGATCCATTTGAAGTTGCCAAGGTGAGGAGTCCGCTCGCCTGATCGGGATTGGTCCTCCTCGTTCTGCTCATTCATCCTGCACCGAGTTAAATCGGGCACATTGATCTCGCGGCCTTTCTCCCCGAGTGGTTTAAAGAGGGCCCGTTGACTCCCCCGTAGGTTCGCACTGCTTTCAAGCAGCTCTGCAGCGCGGTATGTCCAGCGACTGTGGACCCCAATCTGAAGCTGATGACTAGGATTGAAGAATCCGGCTGGCTTCAGCTCATCCAAGAGCTTCTCTACCACACGAAAAACTTCGTGGATCTTATGCACGAAGACGGATCGTCGGTGGTTTTATGCCTCGAGGAGGGTTGGGATGTCACCTGTCAGCTCTCTGCCCTCACTCAACTTTGTTTGGATCCGCACTACAGGTTTGTTCTAGGAGCGCTCGCCAGGAGTCTTTGCAGAATCACGAGCTCAGTAAAGGCGTGCAGTTATCGATCGTTTAACCTCCTGTTGAGGTTTCGCGAGACGTGCCCGATGCCGGAATGACTGTTTGGTCTTATTCTAGGAAAATTGACGGATTCTGCACGCTAATCGAGAAAGAATGGCTAGCTTTCGGACATCGATTCGCGCTCCGGGGAAATATATCTCAGCAGTCTTCGGCATTTACACCGATATTCCTCCAATTTTTAGACTGCGTCCATCAACTCCTGATTCAGGTGAGACTTAACTGAAGAAACCGAATTCCGGTGATTCGACCCTGAACTGGAGTCGAGAAATCCGCGTCTGGACTCTCAGTTCCTCCCGAACACTTCTCCAAAAGAGATAGCCGTAGTTCTTTCGGTTCTTCATCGAATGCATATGAATAGGTGAATAAGGAATTTCCCGATTCCAGTACCCGACCTCCTTCGAATTCAACCAGTTCTATCTCCGCTTCCTCGCGTACCACAGCGTTTCGGGACGATTCCGCACGTTCATAAACGACGGAGGAGTCGCTCAATCTGTCGAAGTCGATTCCGAAGCTCCTGACCTATTCGAATACATCCAGAAGGTTCACTCGAACGCTCCAATTTTCCACAACTATTGGTATACGGCCGAGCTGGATGAGGTCTTGAAGCCGCAGTACCTGATGGCGAATCTCGAAGTTTGGGAATACTATCTCGAGGACCATCTTTCGAACGCCTCTCCTTACGAGTTCGAAATCGTTCTGGCAGAGAACGAAACGCAATCGGAAGATAAAGACGAGGAGTCGACGTCAGAGAACCGCGCTTCTCAATATCAGCGCAGAATCAACATGAACGGGTTCGTTTCTTCGGTGTCAGACGATGAGCATATTCCCAAGACGTCTATCCGCCGTATCTCTCGGCTCAAAAATCCTCTTCCCTCTCCAGATACAATCATAGCGTACAGGAAGAAGCGTCCTTCCCTTTGCTCCTGGAAGAACTTCGCAAAGCCGAACTCGAGCTCGCGAGGACGCCTCAGAAGTGGAAACAAGTCTGGAATAGATTGGAAGCTCAGAATCTCCCAGTGCCCGCACCCACGGGCATCTTCGGAGCTTGTGGGGTGGCCAGGGGTCTGCTAAGTCCATCTGCTATGGATCTTGGTGCTTCGATAGCTCGCAAGGTCGACGTCCTTGTCCGAGGTGAGCAATCGTTGGACAGATTCCAGAGCCTTCCGCTCGGACTACCTCTTGATACCGAATTCGGGTCGCCATCATAGTTGGGAACAGATCTTGTTCCTGTCGATCACAGACCCGATTCCCGACTGATCCACCCGCAGCGCAGGTTCTAAGAAAACTCCTCGTTTCTTTGAATAGGCTTCAGTAACAAGGACAGTAGTCACGCGCACCGTTTCGAAAGGCATTACTACAACACCCCCACGTACTGTGACCATTGTTCGAAGCTCCTACTGGGTCTGGTTAAACCCGGCATGAAATGCTTGGACTGTGGTTACAACTGCCACGACAAATGTCACGACGTGGCTCCCTCCAATTGCACCAAGGTATTTTTCATGGGACCGTCTCGGAAACAGCGCGCCAGATATCGCGTCTTTCTCGTACTCACATTATGTCCCCCGATCGAATTTTAAGGTCAAGCAGAAGGAATCCGCGCTGATCTCCCAGCCACCCTCAAATCCAATACTTCCACTGGTGGAATCGACTGCGGCGTATGATCAGCTCACGTCCCGAATCATAGAGACAAAAACATTCGAAGGTTATCTGTCGAAACGAGGAGCCCTTCTAAAGGGTTGGAAGCAGCGCTGGTTTGTCCTCGATTCCACGAAGCATCAGCTGAGGTGAGTCGATCTCGCTTTTCACGGATTCTCCAGCATTCTGTAGCGATACGAAGCTCTTCCCACTCCCACCGGATCTGGTATCCGGGTTCTGTTTCATATGAAGGATATACCTACGACCATTCCTCTTCCTTCTACAGGTATTACGAAGGTCATGAAGACCATGCGAATCGCGGCGTCGTCGAACTAAGTGAAGTACTCTCCGTCAGTCAGCACGGGGAGACCTTCGAACTTCGCACTCGCAGTCGAACTTACGGCCTCATGGCCGACAACGAGAAGAAGGCCCAGGAGTGGGTTGAGAAAATCCAATCATGCCTACAATAGGCAATTCCGCAAAGCGCTCACAACGGAACTCGCTGGGAGTAGCTGTCCGTACATTTGGATAGGTAGATGCGCGGACGGGACTGTTAGACATCGATTCCTTTAGATAGAGACCGTGTAATTTCGAATCTGGGAGAAATAGGAACGTTACAGGCACCAGCTCGTCCCAGATCCGTTGTAAAGTAAATCTTCATGAACACGATTTCGTACACAATGACCGGTATTAAGCTCACATCGCGATTGTCAGCGCGTGATCAAGCAAGCTGGAAGTTACGCATTCCCAACAGTTGGACTCCGTTTCTCTCACGAACGACACAATAAATGCACTCGGATGGTGGGGATACCTGTAAGTGACACACATGCAGGAATCTACGGCAATTCACAAACGCAAGCAAGCAGACGCGAGCACACCAACGAGCAAAGGATTTCTACAGGCAAACGATTTACCTAACAAAAAACGGACGCACATCCAATCGAATCGCGACGCTATATCGCATTAGGAAACATGGGCAATTTCATGGATTCTTGTATATTTCATGGAACTACTAACATGAAAACCAAGGAGGTATTCTCATTCTCATGCGACGAATACCATTGCGGTGACTCATCGAAGATGAAGGACTCAATTTATGTAGAATTATTTTCCTTCGCGCATCCGTGCTAATTTCGGAAATAGGTCCGTTCGCTTGGACGTCGAAGAACACGTAGAATCGTACACAGCCTAGATAATCTTCGATCAGGGATTATACGATAGAACCCTGATAGGGAGTGATTGAATCACATCGACACGTTTAAACATTTAGCAAATTCCGTGATCCAACGTAGAAGGTCCCCTTTTCACCTCGTCCACAAGCGGACTCATTTCAAACCTCTCATGTTTAGGATGATCATGAAGGGGCACTCACAACCACGGTGCCTTCGAGTATATGTTATCCAGGCATTGCAGGATGCCGTAGACGGCACGGCTTGTAAAGTTCTCCCGATTTCGGTGTTGAGAAGGTATCAATAAACTTTTCCATCTTGCAATCTCGAAACGAGAGTCTGACTAGAGCAACGTACTGAGCAAAAGAGTTACCGTTGTAGTAAGTCCGAGGGGGCGCACTGCAGATGAATGAGTCGAAGGAGTCCAGTTCGAGTCGGGGACCCGCTGAGAACTCCCGATTGCCCTGATGCCCTTCATCGCTCTCCCGCACATGATTGATTGACCCACTCGTTCTCTCGCGGGTGCAAGCGTTGGGACTCGTCTTTATTTCGGAGACTTGCGCAGCGCGCACTTCCATTCTGACTCCCGAGTCGAGGCGAATTCAGCGACTCAGACTCGGGTCCCTCGGCTACATTAACTCGATATTCCCTCCGATACAACAACGTGATGTAACCGGTGGAGAGTTGATGGAGCTTCGAGCGAATCATGATGCTCCATAGCTATTGTCGACAGATGTGAGAGGTTCGCCGAAGAACATTTCGACTTGGAAAGGACTTCGCTCACCCTTCGAAAATTTGAGCTCCGTATCTCGACTCGGACGTAGGATTCACCGAGTGCAACAAGCTCCACGGGAAAATATCAATACCGAAGCTGGCTTTCCCGGGTTGTTCCTATATTCTACCGCATGCCTCATTCCCGGAAGGACTGAGCCGCTTCGGGTTCTACACGATTCTTCGACTTAGCCCCCCGAAGTACCGTCTCGCGCCAAGAATTCCGGTCGCAGATAGCGCTGGCGCGGCGAGCGCAGGAAAATATTGGGTTTCGTTTCGAGCGAATTCGAAAACGATCTGACAGGAAAGGGCAATTACAAAATGCGCGCTCTTCCGACCGTAAGTCGATACAGAACATAGACCGCACTTCCAAGAGTTTCAATCAACAATTCTGTCGACACCCGGCAACGATTGCCCGTCGAGTTTATAAGCTGCGAGATCGTAACTGAAGAAAGTTCTCGCCCCACGATGACCACAAATGGTGAGTTCTTCAAAACCCTGTCCGTCCAGATGGAAGAAGGGACCTCATCCACATCGTATCTTCGGCAAGACAGTTCCGAAACAATTCGCTGGAACACCGTGGTTGGGAGCTCATGAATTCGTTCCTCAGACACAAGTACACAATGCCCCCCCGGAATCGCAACGATGCTCACGTTGATATCGAGGGAAGCGGTGTTCACGATTTCCGCTACGGTGAGTTTGAATCTGAGCGCTGTCGAATTCGAAACTCTCATAGAACTCCCCAGGAGGATTTTGGCGCTGATACGTGCGGCTTCTTTCCGTGAAATCACGTCTGTTTCGTAATCTTAGGTCGTGGGTATATGCGACGGTGGCTCGCTCTTGTGCACCTCTCAGACCGGACTGGACATCTTGGATCAAGAAATGATCCATCTTAAGCACGTTCGGCCAGTCAGACTCGACGTCACCAAGATTGCAGCCGGTACCCCTATTCTGCTGCAGAGCAACAAGCGGGCCGAAGTCGTGGACGTCGACAAGAAGAAGGTCTACCTTCACGATGAAGGTGACTCAGCCCTTTCATTTTTCTTTCATTTGGAAGAAGATCATGATGATACACATACGCATGTACATGAAACATCATGAAAGGGACATGACTCTTGGAGCACATCGTTCTCTTCCTCCAGGTCGTTTCGAGTTCCTGTCTGATTGGAGTCACTATTTTCTTCCGAAGACGTTGCTTGAGATCCCCGCTCAGGTATTCGAGGTCCAACTGAACGATCCCCATTATTTGAACGTCGGGGATGAGGTGAACCTCCTGGTATTCGCGACAAATGTCTCCAAAAATGCTGGGAGATGTGACAGCATCGTCTACAGAGCATCTCTTTTAGAGTACACGGATTGAACATCGAAGCGTGGAAGTCTCCGAGCATCCGTAAATTTTGTGTATTTTCATAAGGGCCTGAGAGAAGAGGTGAAAAGATTGTGTCTCATCGAAAATCTATCAGAGGGATGAATGTATAAAAAGAGGGAGTTGTCATGGGAGAAGTTTTTCTTGGGCTTCTCTTCAGTTTCTCGAGATGCCGAGGCCGGGGCTCACGACCTGTTGCAATCCCTTCGCAGTCGCGCGGAGGTTATTCGGGATAGCCCAGTCGCCTAGTGGACTCAGCTTGAGGCAACGGTCGGTTCAGCGGAGCGAGCATCGCGAGTCGACGGGAGGAGCAGAAGAGTATTGATCCAGGATCAGTTTTTTTCTTTTCGCTGATAAGATCCTGGATACCCCCGGCTTATTCCTGTCAGCTTCGTTGTCACTGACCTGTCAGCTTGTCTCTTCGCAAAGATCAGATATTGTATAAACCAAATCTTGAGTTCAGCATGCTGAAACACTAGTTCCATGTCAAGAGCTGAAGTGTCTCGAACTCTACCATCGCTCAGAACCGGAGGCGCGTCGACCCATAATTTCCCGGGCTAATCTAGATTCGAAGCCTTTACGTGGAGGCGGAATTCGAGGAATTGATCCGAGCCCATAAGGGGCGAGTTCGATCGAATCAACTGCTTCAGAGAGCTCAGTCGGAAGTAAAGCTATTCTCGTATCGCTTCATTGCGCCGCAAGACTTCTGGAGATCGAACAGTCGCTATCTCGTTCTGGAATCGATATGGCTCGTCTCAGCGGTCGGCGCTTTAAACTCCAACATGCTTGCGGCTCGATGCGGATCCCAGCGCAGAGGTCGCGAAATTCCCATCCGGGAGGAAATCGAGTGACGGAAGACTGCCGGGAAATGATCTACGTCAACCCTTCGCTCTCGAATCCCGCTCGACTATTCGTAATTATTCTTCCGCGGCATTCTTGGCAGCTGAATTGCTGTCCGTAACCAGACGCATGCTCGCTTCTTTCGACGAACCAATATCAGAAGCCAGAGCCCTCAGCTCGGTCGAATTCAAAAAACAAGGACGAGGAAGCGTGAGGGTCGACTTCAGAACCGAAAGCAGTGGATATTGGAGAGAAGGATCGAAGATGGGATGCAGACGCCGGAGGTTTTTCCCCACAGTTGATTTCAGACTGCACTGTTGTTTCGCCGCTGCATAGCGATCTTAGCACGCCAACGCACTTACCCGACCGGCTCTGTGCTTGCTTGTTCGCCTGCTCCACTGGATGATGATATGCGCATATGTTTTGTGCACTCGCTCCGTTCTTCATTGAATATTTTCCTGCCTCAGCGAACGTGGCCAAAACTCCAGCAGTGAAAGCCACGGTCTCGCCCCTCGGGCAGAGTCTTCTGCACTCTTCTTCGTGATGACGATCAAATACTTACTCACGCTTCTTGGCTCTCGCTCGAGGCGTCGAATCAATTTGTCCACATGTCTTCCATGATGTTCTACTAGAGCGCTCCGTACCGAGGAAATCGGTGATAGTACGCTCGGAGGCCTCGTTCGAACTATGGAATCGTGGAAAGTAGCGTTTATTCTCTCCCTGTTTTCAGTCTCAAGTATCGGATATTGGATGAGGACGAGCCGGGATGTTTCGCAGGGGCTTTGTTCCCGAGGATCTCATTCGTAACCAGCATTCGGAGAGGCCGTTAATTCGGGTACGGTCATTCACTTCGGGTCCGTCTCTGATCCTACCCTCTGAGCTCAGATCAGAAGACACATTTCTCATGATGTTAATCACGTGGTGACATTCTGACACAATGGCGAACAGACGGGCTTTCTCCCAAGTACGGATATATATAAATCTTGCTAGTATCCCGCTTACAGGCCCTTAGCAACTGTCAGCGAAGATTGGTGACTGCGGGCGATAAGCGAAATTTAGTAATCCTCAGCGATTCAGGCCCACTTCGGTCCTAGGGAATCGGTCTCCTCGGTCAGGATTCTCGGTACTCCGCTCGGGAAAACCTCCTCAATAGTCATCTTCCCTCCAGAGGATGATTCGTTCACGACTCAATTCCGCTGTAGGATCGGAGCTCATCGTCCCCGGGTCTCATTCCCGTGGGATCGAATCAAAATCACCTCGGACACCGCTCTCTGAATGAAATGATCGAAATAATTTTCATTGGGAAACTTTTCATTCCAATTTGTGCTCTGTACTGTGGAAGAGCTGGCGAATGTCTAATGTCTAGTCCACGTCTGCGCGTCACCGGGGATGTTGCTGAACTCAGTTCTGCTGCGCGCCAGCATCCCGTGGGTGGTAGGGTCCGGGCTCTGGTCGCTTCAGGGAACCTCAATCGAGCACTGGCCATAGACTATATTCGAGGAAGTTGCGTGGAAGCTCCAGGCTGCGACGGAGGGAGGGAGAGTTTCCGTGCTGATTCCCATTGAAGAAGTATCGAAGCGAATCATGCCACGCCTCAGTTGCAGCTCATGAATAAATTCATCGATCCACTGACACTGACCCGCTATGAATAATTTCCGCCTTGACCCTCGGAGCTACGCCCGATGTCCACGATAAGTCACTGTCGCTAGTGACCTCGTCGGTACTCTGAGCTATCTAATGGAGGAAGATGAATCGAGGCAGAACATAGTCGATACCTCAATAAGTTTGCCTCACTTGTCGCAAGGCTATCCAGGATAATATCGATACAAGATCTGGCGAGTATCTGCCGACATGAAAGCTTCCTGGAACCAACCGGGCAACTATGACAGATTGAATTCCGGCCTGCAGGATCCCGATGTAAATATCCGTTTGATCACTCGCTCGTGGGAACGAAGTCAGAGCCGGTGGGCTACTCGAGTCGGGTCTTACGTTCGACCGTTTCGATACCGACATGTTATTCTCTGGAGAGTGGCTCGGAGGGCCTCAGCCTTGGTTTGGTCATTGTGGTGTTCCAGTCCTGATTCCGATTCAGAGCGAGTCATCCTGAATTCGCACTTACATGGAGGTCCGCCACGGATCTCCTACCATTCCCAAAAAGAGGTTTTAAAAAGCAGATCCCTTCCCGAAGTATCTCGTATTCCTCCCAAAAATCGAACAATGATCAAGTGCAGGCCGTAATGAGTTGAGCTGTCATCGGCGCTTCGTGATTCCGGAGTGCCGCAAGCTCGGGCACAAGGAAAACGCTTGCTCCTCCGAGTTCGATCTCGATGCGCCGCAGAGCCGAGCTCGCAAACCAGGAGTGGATCCGACCTGTATGATGACGGCCCAATGGGTTCTCTAAAGGATTCTGAGGGTACGAACAAACACTCGAGCCTTATCGGATCACCCAAGGATCGCTTCCCTAGACTGAAGCTTCGAGCGAGTCTTGGGGCGTTAGCGGACTCGGAACTGATCCCCGCGTTCCTCTCTCTCTCTCGGCTGCCGGGTAAGCTCGATACGGGGTCGCTCACTCCCCGGGCATCCGAGGAGCGGGGGAACTCTCTCTGGAACTGTGGCTGGGGAAAATCACTCAGGGACCCGCAGCCTTGGATTCAGGCGTTTGTACGACGAGTACGAGCACGTCGTTGTCAATGCGACGCAGATTGGAGCCGCGAGAACAATGGGCGGCGCTCTCCAATCAATGAATGACGGACGGGTCGGAATCCTTTCTTCCTGTATAACCGTCTCGCTAATGGAGAACTCCATAAAAAGAAAGGCGCTTGTGGTCACTCATGGCCCCTTGTCCCGTCTGGCAGGACAGGAGGCTGATCTCGGAGAACTCAGTCCCTATCCTCGGCTTCCCTGGATCGTTGCTGCTGATCACTTCCACGAATCTTTATCTCGAGTTCAGGAAACGTGTTATATCCACGTCCCTCCGACAACGGGTCGCTGTCTCTTCCGACTCCCCACGCGTTTTGGCGTTTCGTCTCCTCGATTAGATATCGAAGCTCAGAGTCTCCTGCAAAATTTCAGTTTTCTTTCGGCTCTATGGGATGGGAATCGTCCCGATCGAAATTGAGAAGCCGGAGTGTAGAACCAACAACGATCTACCCATGCCCGCTAGTCCATGGATTGGACATAAAGTCAAAGCACAAAGTTCGGAGTAGAAGACCTCTGCTCTCCGAGAGAAGAAGTGCTCTGACTGCAGGCCGTTCGTCGTGGAGGAGACAAGTTGTCAATGAAGATAAATTGCAAGGGATTTGAATCTCGACGCTCCCGGCATCTTCGCCGAAATGTCCTCTCGAGACATACTAAAGCGGGGGAGCTTGGAATGATCCAAAGTCAGCTCCGGCTGCGCTTGTCGATTACCTACAAATAATATTCGCACGCGCCGATGTGACTCGCTGAGACTCTCCGTCGATTAATTACCCGTGAATATTCATCGGGAACAGACTTCCCAACTCGAGCCGGTCCCCGGACTCCGGAGAAGTAGCAATGGTTGCAGACAATCGCGTCTCAGGAGACGAGGAGACATCTAATATTCTTACATTCTTGCTGGAACTCTTGCGAGAAGCGTCATGAATTCGGATCAAAATGCCTCTTGTGCTTTACCCATGGGCCATTGCGTCTTGGCGGCGGTGCACATCGTCCTTCTCTCGTCGGCGGCGATAAAAGCCTGCTCCTTTTTCTCAAAGTTCCTTGTCCCCGAAAACTCAGAGAAAATGACAAGGGAATCTCGGATGTTGGTCCGAAACGCGGGTGGTGCCGCGCTCGTCGCCAGGGGGATCACAGTCCGAGCGTCAGATAGAAGTTTTTCAACGTGAGTCGGCGCGAATATAAATGTCTAAGGACGGTATTCGGCGAACGCGGATGTCTGAGGGGGAGAAAGTCAAGGGGGAGCCTCTCGTCCCGGCGGATTGCGGAATATTGATATGAGTTCAACCGCGAACCGCGGCAGTTTGTCATGAGTCGTCAGAGCGAAGGGATCATTCATGTGAGGAAATATCGATCCTTGGAATTATGAAGGGTCGAGATAGCTCACAACCCATAACGAGATGCTCACGAACATAATAAGTAATAAGGATATAATGATCAGCGGCTCGAACTGGCATTGCGCTCACTGGGACGAGTCAATTTTCGAGCAAGGAGCGTAACACCTCCGAGTTCACCTACTTCGGTCTCGTAGATGAAAAATCGTACTGGAGCGGGATAAGCGATCTCGTGGAATGGGTAGTCTCACGCCGAGAGGCCTTCAATCGGACTGATCGGAAGTCAGTGGAGGACACATGAGACAGCTCTGAACTTCTCGGGAGAGCATAATCGTTCTGCTTGAACAATGATACTCGGCATCTCTGTGGGAACCTCGAGCTTGAAGTCCGAAAAATCTTTTCAACGAGACGCGACCGAGCTGATTCGATCCCAACGTGGTCCAGAGAGCAGATGGAAGATGTGAAATCTTGCGAACATTCCCATGGATCACGCCGCCCCGGGATGTCTCTGGAATCGGATTCAGTTATCCAGCAAAAGGTAATCTGAAAGCTCCCGGATTCCACACAGGGCCGCCAACTATGAGAGTGAGGCCGCAATTCTGTGAAATCCTGACCCAGTCGGGCTTTTCAAGCCCTCACCATGCCCTCCTCTATCTCAGTCAGAAAGCGATTCTTCCCCACGGTGAGGCATTCGCTTTTCCGAGAAGATCCGGGCTCGAGGTGGGTGAGTTCCAGTTTGTGTTGAGGCACGCAGGAGCAGAGTAGCAGTCCCACAACGGCGATAGAGGAGCATCCATGGTCGCTCGATGACCGCCGGAAGTGGGACTCTTTGAAAGCATCCAAGATAAGATCCTCCAGCCTCGTTCGAGAGCTGCATTGGATTTTCGAAAGACGCATATCGATCCACCGCATTCGAGCGTTTGCACTCTCCGTCCCTCATCCGATGAATGATTTGTCCTCCGGTTATTAACGGAAAATTCTCGAATGAAGGATCGGTATCGGGACGATTTTCTCGGAGCTGCCCGGATGCGAATCCACGAAAAGATTGTTTCCCCAGATTAGAGTCCTCGACGAGGGAGGTGCTCATGAACGCGGTATGAGACGCTGGAATCAGCCTTAGCCCGACCGAGTCCCTCCGGGACCGAAACCGTAATTCCTGGAACTTCCCGGAACGGAAGACCCCATCGATGTTTTGGTCCGATTTATTCGCTGACGTCTTCCACTCCGATCTACGATATGGCGAGGAATGCGTAAAAACTCATGATTCATAGCACGATGCGATGACTCTCAGTCCGACGATGAGGAACAGGAATCCTATTCGAGTCTTTCTCCCACGCGACGGTATCAGATACAGGGACGGAAACGACAACAACGACATCCGCAACATCTGCCGATTCCATTCATTCGTTCATCGGTATACAATATAGACCCTAAACCAAGGCAACCTAATAATGTCCCTTGTCCGCTTATTTAGGTGGTCGGTCGATGCTGCCTCCGTGGGTCCGTGATAAAGGCTGTGAGGAATGCTCTTGTGTAAGCGGGGTTGTTCCCATAAATATCGGCGACCTTACCCCGAACCGACTCCCTCCATTCCCACATCGGGATGAATTCGCCCATTCATTTATTATCTTTAGTCGGAGGCCACTTTCGCTAAGTAGACTTAACCGCCTCCAAGGAGACGGCCGCAAGCGGAACTCCGTGCCACTCTGCGGAGGTAAGCCCAACCCGTTTATACACTCGTGTCGTTCCAGCATTGAAACCGATATCGAGGAATCTCCACGAGTCTCGCAGAGAGACGGAACAACCTAATGGTCGCGGAAATGAAGACGGAATAGTTGGGGTGAAGAGCTGAACCGATTCTATATATTTAGAAATGCCCATTTACCATCGTAATTCCTCATTCACAATTTATTCTTGAATTAATACTCACAGTCAGAAGCTACACATGTAGTATACATATGTGTGTATGTACACATAAAGTATCGATCGGGACGAGAACTGATCGACTAGTGGATGAGCATTGAGTTCAGGAATCTGATGGACATCGAGAACCCTCGGACGCAGCTAGGTCTCCCTCACGGCCCTCAATTTCTTCAGGTCGAGCTCTCCAGAGCATACTCCGACCTTGAGGTCGAATCCGCCCTCGGGAACGATCCACTAACCTAATCCGCCGAGAGCCTCCGGAAACTATGTCCGTGATATTGGAGTCGGAGAGGCATCTAATCGGATTGCCAGCATTCTTGTGATTGGATTACAGCAGATTGCGCGTCCCCCCAAGTGATGCGAGAACTGAGTGGTCACATGTCGGGAACGAGGTGGACTGGAGCCGGCGAGGACTGAGAAAAGCTTCTGTAGATGTTCTCGACTGAATGGACGACAACGATCACTGAGGCAACATCCTTCCATGGGTTGTGGCATGCCGGTCCCCCGAGCTATGATCTCCCTTCAAAGCGCCGACTTCAGGAATATCGTCACGCGCAGGTCGTGTCAGTGTCAAGATCCTGTACGAACGATGATCTTGTCCAAACCCTTCGATCGTCCATATGATATCATTATTCATTTCTTTGGCGATGATTCCCGGGAGTTTCCTAATCCGACGATCATGGCGATTGAGGGCGTCGACATGCTCCCGAAGGAGGCTGTTCTTAATCTGGGGACGACACATTCGTCCGTCTCGTATTAGAGGACGCAAGGCCGTTCAGCAAGTGATCCACAAGCACAACGCCAACCACGGCAGCAGCAACGGCAATGTCCACAGACGACGGAAAGCGACGGACAGACGGACATTCAGACGGAGGAACATGGGAGCAGAGAATAGGATGGACGGACAGATGAGCGAACGGCCGACTGTAGTAACTATGTAGGTCCGGCGACGACAGCAGTCGTAAGACATTAACTCTATCAGACAGCAAGCTTCAGTCCGCGTAAGGGATGGCTCTTTGTCACGCTTATTTCGGCCGTCCACTTGGCCTTGCGTAGTTATTTCTGCCTCAATGCCAACGCTCAGCGTTCTCACATGGAGTTGGCTGGACAGCCTCCTGACCAGCAATCTTGACATGTGACCATTCGGGCGGGCTCAAGGACAATCAACGAGACAGGCTCTCGACGTTAGGAAATCGGAGGCAATCGCGAAGAATCAATGCGGTCGACCCAATCCCAGAATTTGGTTCTGTCGCGAATTCAAGCGGCATTTGGGACCACATCCGCTGCTCTTCTCATGAGCGCAAATCGGTCGTACAGAGATGCCCATCCTGGCCCATCTGAAGCGAGCCCGGAGAGAGGAGGAGGATCGGGAAGAAGAGGAGCCTGATATGAGAGCGTTTGCAGCAGCCTTCATCTATGATTTCTCTCGCACCACAGATCTTTCTAATGGCGGGGCCTTCCCACGTGTTTGGCGCCCTATCAGGACGTCGCGAACGGCGTCTCCGCCGACGTGGCCTCGATGATATTGTCGTAGTTTCTTTTGTCATCAATTCTGTTGTCATCGATGTCGCCGTCGTTGCTGTTGTCATCAACGTTGTCGTGGAGTTGTTGTCCCTTGGCTGTTGTTGTCCAATAGTGCACGCGCGGCACACAATAAAGGCGAACAAGCAAACGGGACCGAACGAAGGATAGTGCGGGAAAGAAAGTTAGCATCCTAGTGGCCGTCTTGATGTTGTCCGTGCGCAAGCGAACAGCTCGCTCTCTGTGGTAGTTGTCGCTCCATTTGCTTGTTCCATTCGGGGCAATCTTTGCGGGAAGGCGACAACGTCCGTCGACCCTATGGCCTCAAGGCACAATCCCGCATTGCTTTTCCGCTCCTGTCAACGGTCTTCGCGCGGCATCCGATCTCAACACGACATTCAGTTATGTTCTTGTCGCTGTGTTTTTTTCCGTGCCGATGAGACATTCCCCCGATTTTCAATCAGATCCTGAAACTTTTTTTTCTAAACAGCGGCGGGAGTTGTGAAGGGTGACGGGGCGCCATGCGAAGCTTCACAGTCAGGGGGCTCCCACCCTTTCTCAACGAGCGACAATATCACATTACCGTATAGCAGCACTGTGTCACGTTTGACTATCCTGAGTAGGGATGAGATTCCGACTCGCTGTGTTGAATACTTCAGACTTCTGAGAAATTCCAGCGGAGGCAGCTGCTGTAGTCTTCCCCGCTAATTTTCACTTCCGCGATAGCCATACACTCAAGTTCCTCCCTCTGCTGCCTTGAATTCCGGTAACGTTTGCTCTGCTCCCATCCCCTTTGAGTGAGCTTTCATGAGCAGCAAACAATTCCGAGGTGGCGCGGCGCCGGCGATCAGGCTGCGTGACAAGCGACGACAAAATCGCTGTCGACCGTTCGTTCATTCGGCAGTTCCGCATGCGATTGGCGACATTGCGACCGGGGATCTCGCAGAGGAGCGCTTGGAACGAGACTGTAAAGTGAAACTGTTTGGGACGTCGAGAAAAACTGCCAAGAGTGCTCCGGAGGGATTCGCACAGGATCGGAGAATTCGATGCTGCTCTCTCCAGAGCTACGATCACTATAACGGTGACGCGGATGGCGACGTTGACACATTTCCGCACCATTTCGCCGACCGTCGAAAACGGGAACTCAAACTATACAGCGCTCGCTTGCTCTTCGGCAACAAAGCTCACCGTGCTAACGAACACGTTTGTCAACATGAGCGAAAATATCCCTAACCGAAGAACGAACGAACTATCTATCCGAGACCTTAACGAGTCCGAGCCTTCGACGAGTTAAATCGACGTAAAACGACGATTTAGATGATTCGCCCTCATCGACTGGTGATCGGCTCCAATCAATGACGACGATGAACGACCGATATCGGAGGCAGCCGAGGAAGCTCCCGACTCCCGACAAATGGGCTAACCCTCCTGTACTCGAAAGTCTCGGGAACGACAACTCGTCACTAATATCGCTTGCCATTAAAACTCGATAGCGGAAGAAAGGCAGCTCCATAACTTCGGCGAGCAGCAGCAACTACACCGCAAGCTGCTACCATCCTCTATCCTCTTCGTACCCCTAGCTTCTCCCTCGTTTGTTCATTCCGGTCTTTTTCAAAGTCGCGTCGACCCGCCCGACAATTCCCCATCATTCTTGTCAACGCTCATTCGGGACTGCTTCGAGCAAACAAACGCTCCTCCACGATCACAACACGGTGCTTGTTGTTGACGACGTTTCCTCCCAACAAATCCCGCTCCTGAGATCATTCCGTAGACTTCAGATGAGTGAGCTCTGATACTTGTTCCCTTCGTCGCTTCGTTAGACGTTCGATGGCTTCCGCCGTTCCCCGCCAGACACAAGGGCGAATTGCGACAGTAGAAAGTTCCGACGATATAGGATTAAAGTCTTTCGAACGGATGTTGTTTGGAAACTTGCTCGACTGCGTTCACTTGAACCTTGAAGAATTTGATCCAGTTACGCCCACCAGGGCGCTCCGCTGCTCCCTGGGCTTCGCTCTCTCGCGGGAAAGACGGGGTGGTCTTCTCTCAAGAGAAGGTTGTCCGCAGCTGATGAGGCGTTCGTCTGGTTTCGATGACATCCGAGATTTTCCGGGACAGTAGGGTTTGGAATCAATCGTCAGGTCGGCCAGGAGCATCGAGGAAGATTTCCTCGACATTCATAGGTGGGGGATCCGCCGGAAAACTCTCCCTGCGTGGGGAGAGCTCGATTTCGAGCTACACGGCATCGAGCTCATTTCGAGCCTTCCGCACATTTCAGCAATCGCACCCAAACAGATGAATGTATTCCCATCAGACGACAGAAGCGCCCACCGGACGATCATCTCTCAAAAGTTCCAACGGGCGTGATGGGAAGTCGGATCTCACCTTTTCTTATCGGAACCGAAGCTCGGGAACTTATTGAAGGCTGTAATGAGTCCGCGGAATTTCTCGGGAGAGTCTCAGGATCCGTCGACGGGCACGAAGAGCAGGTATTGAATCTCGAGGAACCATAATCCTCCTCCCCTCTCGGGAGAAAGATCAAGCGAGGAGAGTAGCGGTCGCAAAAATCGCTATCGGAGCACTCACGTGCCGCTCAGATAGATTTTCTCCTGAGATTAGGAGGGGGGGAATGGAATTAGGACTGAAGATCCCTCTCGTCCTTCAGAAGTCGAAGACGAGAGGGATGTTTTGGTAGGCGTGAGAGCTTTGCCGTAGCTCGGAGAGCTCTTCATTCGTGGCATCCGCTGTTGAGTTTCACTGAACGTCGTCGATTCTACGGAGACGGGCAGCTTTCCCATCGAAACTGCCACCAGCGATATTTCTTGCCGAGACGTCGACGTCTCTTCAGTGCTTTGTCTCATCGGTCTCGACTCTCAACACATATCGGTTCTGTTGTAAGCAGCGCAGCCACCGCAAGTTTGACGGAAGCGACGATGATTATACCACACCATGACCCCACTTTGTGACATGAGCTAATTTGCTTGAGAGGTCGGTCCCTCCGAGATGACGAGGAGCGTCAACAGCTCGATCACGGAAAGATTCGAGACCCTGGCAAACGGCAGCCGACGAGCCTGCGACTCGCGACAGTCCGGCAGAAATCGTTCAAGTTCTTCACTCTCGATGCCTCGATGTCATAAGATTCGTCTTCGCCCTGCGTTCGCCTCGATGCGATGCAAATGATTTCGTACGCGGGAACTCGGGCTGCTGATAACTGTTGTGATTAGGAAAACGATAAAGTCGCGAGGAATTCGAGCATGCCTTCCAACTCCCATCTGAATCCAGCGCCCGCGTCTGCCGGCTGGATCGCTGATTTCCCAGCGGTCGTGGAACCTGATGCCTACTTCAGAGTTCTGGACTCGCGCAGCTGTAATATCAGCGAGCTCGCTTCGGGAATTATCCAGCTGTTCCTTCGGGGCGAGGATCGTTCCCGAGCTCCAACATAATTTCAATCGTCGTCGACTGGAACCAAAAGCACTTCAGGTAGCATCGAGGGAGATCCCAGCGGACAATCCCAGCGGTCGTTCCACTCAAATTTCAATCATTCTGTCAGATGATCCGCGCGGAACATTCGCTTCACGATAGACATAGGGATGAGACCCATTCCGGGGGACTTTGCAGATCTAGTGGAGGCATCGGCGTTCCGGATGGGAAAGCCACCAGCAGGTGGCCATTGAGCGTTGAATGAATTATTACCACCACGCGTTATTTCGCTTGTTGAGGAAGAGCGCTCGAGAATTATTCGGTTGTGCTGGATTCGAACCCTCTGTCAAGAGACTCGAGAAGACAGCCGAGGAATGCGGATGGGAAAATTCAGATTAGTCGGATAGGGTTCCGGAGTCGCTACTCCCCTTTTTCGGCGACTGTCGAACGTCATATTCGGTAGGTCGAATTAGCGGTACTCTAAAGAAGCTAGCTGCAGAAATCTGTTTAATTTCGCGGAAGTTCGGGAGTTCGATAAGGTTCGAAGTCTTTGGCTAAGGCATCCGGTGCTGAAGTGTCGGAAAATTCGATCTGGGACCCCTCGTGAATGTCATGGGCTTACCTAAATGTCAAGGCTCATGGTTCTGCATCGTCTGGGAGTGGCCGGTCTCTGCCGGCGTCATCCTCGCAGACTCCACGTACCCCACATATCGACCGTAACGGTGCGATATTGCTATTAATCTTCATAAGTGTGCACTCAGTCTTAGTCTAGCGTCTAGCCGCAGTGCATCGTGGGGAGGGGCCGACGCGGAAGGGAACAGGGAATAGGATCGGCCGTAGAAGAAGGATGAGTCGTTCGCGGGAGCTGGGGGGTCCGAAAGAGCCCCGAGATCGACAGCGAGATGAGGAGATTCGGGAACGACGCCGCCGTATGATGGAGGGCAGTATGAGCAGCATGCAGGTTTGCTCATAAGCAAACATATCGTCGGCACTTCGCACACCTTCGACCTATGGCTCCGGGAGGGAGTATCCGCTCCATTGCCCCGCGAATCCGAAGGGTAAACAGAAGGAGGATGCTCGCACGCTTTTCCCTGACTCCGCATTACACTTCACACACCAGCAGATGAACCGCCACGCCGTTCATCTCCGCTCGAGCTCGATTATCTAGCGTGATATGAGGGAATTACATACATATCTTCACAAATATCAAGTTTGCCTATCCCCCCCTTTCCGTAGCTGGAAGGCGAGAAGTGGTGGGAAACTCCCAGGAGTTGCTCAGAGTTCCGAGAAATACTCCGTAGCCCCATCGACAAATCGAATCGTGGGGAGAGGGGACAAGTATTGTTGACTTTCGATCTAAATACGAAAAACCGATATATGACATCATTCAATCAGTATGATGAGGATTGCTTGATCTAGGGAGAGTGGTGGGAGTTCGGCCGGTTGCGCGAAGTTCCTACCACGCAGTGAATACAAGAGACATATATCGTGATTGCATCCTCGACCCGCGAGAAGCTCATTAAGATAATAATTCTTGCAGCTCAGCCACGAGCACGGCAAACGGGAGAGAGACTGTGGGGAATATGTCTTCGACCGCCGCATCATCAATCTTGTGTGCGTATGGAATTTCCGCCAAACGCTAATCGATCTGATTATCTCGGAAACCTCCTCCTTGATTATGATGCGAGACGGTGCTCCATTCATTTTCTGATTCACACTTCTGAGCCACGAAATTTCCGGCTGCAACACATGTCTATGCCCTACCGCAGGAACGACGCGACTGACTTCTGCTATTACGAAGGACAAGCCTCGCTACATTGATCTTAATGGCAGGGGACCGATCCCCGGCGATGCCGCCACAGTTCCCGCCTTAAGTGGTCAAGCCATGGTCTCAAGCGCCGCAGCTTGTTCTCGGACGAGGGTTTGAAACTGATTGAATCTATGCGGTCGGCGGCGCGAGCAGCGACGCTTTGACTCCAGAGTGACCCACAATATCCGTATTAACGGGTCTTGTAGTTTCTGTGGACAGCTCCCTCGAGAATTATGTAATCCGCGTAACGGCTGATCTTAATGGTCAGTGGGCTGAAGTGGCAATTTGGTGAAATTTCCGATGCAGATGCAGTTAGTCAGCTGCTTAGCTCGGCGCTATCTCAGTCCTCGGATGTGCTGCGCTAGCCGCATAAACCAAGAATATATTATACGACGGCGACGGCAAAGGGACATGGAAAGCGAAAGTTATGGCAGGAACAAGAATGGACCGAGGAAAGCACTAGCGAAGAACAGTTTAAGTACACTGCAGCGAGGTCACAAGTCAGCGAACGAGAAGAGTGCTCGCGGTTCTCTGAGAGAATTCCGCATGGACGTATTTCTCCTTGTTGTCCCGCTGCACCTCTATAAGGCCATGAGAATTCGGTGTAAGAGGTCAGAAGCACGAATTCCAGCCATATCAACCACGTTCCATCTGCCACAACCCTGAGCTTAATAGTAGGATATTTGTGGAGAAAAATTTCGAAGACGGAGCGATACTGGATAGGAACCAGAATCGAGGCTGCTAGGTTGGAATCGCTCCATCTGCGGGTTTCACGTTTCAAGGCGAACGGACGTGACGAGAACATTTACTTTGGGGTTTTCCCTTCACCGCGGTCCTCTTGTTATGTGAGACCGAGAATTCGGGCGTGATCGAGCTCCCCTCGGTGAATTTCTTTCTCCGGGCTTTCTCGCTCACCCTCCTCTCGTAAGAGGATCTCAAATGTTGTTTTTGGAGTTCCTCTGCTGTTCGCTGCCTCGTTCCGCCAACTCTCTCTCTCGGACTCCGTCGACCCATTCGTTTTCCTTCTCCCAACAAGCTCTGATTTCGGGGAGCTCGCAAATTTGAATTTGAAGATTCATCGCTCGATCCATCGTCATCTTCCGAGTTCCTGCCGATCATTCGAGGCATCGCGGGTGTGCGTGGCAAATGATACTTCAAAAGGAGCTACGACTCGCGCAAATCAGTGTTCGATCGATTGCGAGAGTGGATTCCGAGATGGAATCCTCTTTAGGCTCCCTCGAAGCCTCTTCCTCCAAATTCCTCAGACTCGGCTCGTGAAGTTTCTCGAGAGTATTTCAAGGACGGAAAGTTCTCCTGTGGGAATTCCCCGGAGCGAGGAAATTCAAATCGCCCCCGACCCCGCGCTACGCTCTCTTGAAGTTCCATGCTTATCCAAAAATCTCGCCGGAATCTGACACTTTTTGGGGGAATTCCACTGCAGCACCGCGCCCTGCTCCTCGCCCGTAGACAGTTTGCTCTACCGTGAGCTCACCATCGGTACCCCGATCCGAAGCAGCTTTAGATTTGGTTTTACGGCTTGTGATGGTTCTTCCGAAGCCCATGTACCGATAACCCCCATTATCTGACCGGGCGAGGATGGCCAAGGTACGAGGGCGAGTGATATAGGAGCAAAACGCGTCTCCAACCGGCCAGGCTGGGTCGGCATTCTTATCGGTGTGACGTATAGAAGGTGTGGGAGTTCCGAATCGTTCTTCCAACCTTGGTCTCGAAGGAGAGCACTTTCGAGCGGAGCCGTGGAAGGCGGTCGAACGAACGAATCTGAGCGCAGGCCAACGGACAAAACGGAGTCGAAGAAACAAAGCTCCAGAGGGAACCCTGTTGCCAGGCAAAACCCGTCGTCGAGGCTCCCGATTTACGAGTTCCTCAAATATTGTCGGGGGAGAATTCTGCGAGGACTTTGAAAGATGGAATTTCTTCATTTTGAGCGCCCACTCGCTCGTTTTGTTCTCGACGCGTGGATTGGAGAGTCCACGAATAAGTCACAATTTCTTGCTTCTCATTGTTTGTAGTCCTCAGAATAAATCTTCGACGTTGGCTTCCCGAGGTCGAAGTTCCTTCTGAATTTTTCTGTCTCGACACAATGAAATTTCTAGAGTTCCCAGGAGATGCAGAGGTGCGCGGTCCGAGGTCTACTACAGCCGAGGCTCGTCGCTCGCTTTATCCTCGGCGGAGATGGGGGAAATCGGCGGCGACGTCAATGATGATCACGGGGAATAAAGCCTGACCCGATTCTCCTATTGTAGTTTGCATAGCGCGCGCGGACGAGCCGCGAGTGCTGTTGTACAGGGAGAAGGGATTGTGCGGAAGAATTTTCATTAAAATTGAAAGGGAAATCTCCGTAAGAGAACGACGACGCCGATTGGTCGCCGAACGGCTTGTCGGGATACGAGTGCTGTATGCGCCTGAGCTCCTGGGATAAGAGGGCTTTCTCTGTGCTATTCCACTATCTCCCGCTCGTTTGTTCGCAATTTGAATGAAACTGCAGGGAAGGTTGATCTCCCGTCACTCATTTGCATGTGGTACATTCTACGCTCGAACGGCAGACGAACAGACCGACGACGGTTTACATCCGGCGATTTCCCAAATCCATCGGAGGAGTCCCGAGACGGTTCGGATCCTTGTTCGAGATTGTCGAGAAACGTCAGGACCAAAATACACATATTTTAATCGAACATGACGATATTCTTACTTAGACGGTAAAACTCCCAAACAACTACCGATATTTTAGTGCGGCAGCGGTCGTCCGCCGGCGCTCCGTCATTGTCCGATTGACTTGCCGAGAATAAGAGTGAGTTCGCGTGTTCCGAGTCGAGCGAATCGAAAAGCGGTAACCTCTCTCGTTGAATGAATCAGAACCGAGAGTCCACACATCGTAACGAGAAGGCTCTCGACTCTGGCGGTTTTTGTGTTTGTCAGAAAGGAGAACCTCGTCCCCAGCACAATAACGCGATGCGACGAACGAGAACAAGTTTGAAGTGCGTTTTGTTGTGACGCTGCGAAGCCCCCGCAGGATGCGTCCACAATGAGAATGCAGTGCGCCAGTGGTTGTTGTCATCTTGTGTGGGAACAGTTGAAACTTTTTCGATGCATCCCTCCTTCGATCCTCGGTTCGCCATTTCTAAATATTCCTGAAATATACCCGCCGGGCTCTCGGAACCGCCGCCGGCTCGATTGATCGGAAGAGGAGGCTTTCGTACGATAAATGAATCGGCACGGAACGGAATCCCCTTTGCGAATTCCCGCAGCAGTCCGTCGTGATATTTTTTCCGCTGGCCGAATACTTCTCTGACCGTCGCCTCCAATCTGACTTCCGTGGTGAATATTCGCGCGTAGAATTTCTGAGGACGCGCCAAACTCAAGAGTCGGCTGATATATTGCCAGCTTCTTCGCGCTCAGATCGCTTTCATGCCGGGCGAAGATTTGAAAATATAGTGATTCCGTATGCAAATCTCCGGCGGCGGCAGCGGCAGCAACGTCAAGCAAGCATTTCGGTGATGCTCGCGTGTCTACGGAGAGCCTACGCCGGAGCTGGAGGAAATCATTTTCATATTCTTGCTCCATTTTTCAAAATGCCCCCACTCCGTAGGTCCTCGCGATGCTCGTGAGCACCCTGCTCGCTGATGAACCATCGGGAGCAAACAAGTCGGATGCCCTCCCAGTAGTGCTCGGCTGTATGTCAACTCGGGGATGAGGGTCACGATATTCGACAGTCGATTGAAACTTATCACCAGAGGAGGTAGGTGACTCAGTGCGATACGGAAAGTTCTCAGGTCACAACAGATCAGTGATCATCCAAGCTTTTCCAGTTTTCGGACGGTACTCGGACTCCGGACCCGGAAAACGGTAGAGAATCATGTTGAGGGGAAAGCCGGGTCACTCGGGGTCGGAGCTCTTATCGTCCGGTGGTGGGTACGACTCACGGGTCGGGTTCTCAAACTGCTTCCGTCCTCCGAAATATCGGCAAGCCACGGATCGGAGCCCGAATGCCGGAAATGCAACTTTGCCAACCGAACGGCGCGGAGCGTCCCCGGTCGTCTCATCAAGTGGAGAGCACCATTTGCACACGGTGCGCTACGTTCCATCCCATCGAATGTACTTTTTTGGAGTATCGTAGAGTAGCGAGTCGGTTAGAGTCGAGTCTTCCTCGACAAGGGACGTGGTGGATCCTGGCTCAGTAGACTTCGCTCAGTCGGTAGAGCGTTAGGCTTTTGACTTAAAGGTCCAGGGTTCGAGCCCCTGCCTGGGCGTTCTTTTCCGAGCCGGAGAATCGCCGTCTCGAAACTCTGAGTCACACTAGCTTCTAGGGAACGCATCCGGAACCTATGCGGTGGGTCGATAGACCCCGGCCGAAACCCAAGGGAAGATCTCTCGTCATGTGAGTGCGAGGAATATACTCCGCGCCGATGATATGAACTATCGGCGTCGTGAGGAGGAAAACAATCCGTTATGAGCTCGGAGCTCTTGGGCCACCAACAAAGTCATCAAACGAGAAGGCGCTTAGGATGGAGCCGGTGCCAAGCGCTTTCGATCGGAATCTCCAAGTCGACAGCTGTGGAGGAGTCTTGCTTTCCCCAAACTCCATTCCAGATACAACTCCGCGGTGGTCAAGGGACGATGTTGAAACCTCCAGCGTCGAATATCTCAGCCGTTTGAAGGCTTCGTGAGGATGTTCTCTCTGAAGGGATTCCAAGGAACAGAGCTCTCTTTGACTTTGACAGCCGAGTTCTCCGAGTCCTCAAGGACTGTGGCTCTTACGATCATCTGCACTGGAAAGGACCTGCGTTGCTCGATGGTTGCATGAGATGTGTGAAGGTTCGAGTTGAGCGAGAGAGAAGTCAGATACGAGCCCGTCTCCGCATCTAGTCCATCAGACTTGGTACGCGAACCGTCCGCGTCTCGCAGCGGGACTCTTGGGGCAATTTCCCAAATCTGAGCCCATCAACTCGGCGAAGACGACATGGGGATCGAGATAATTAAAAGTGGCCTGGGAAGCGACGAGTTCCTCAGAATACCCGGAGACGGAGTCAGTGTTAGACATGGCGGTATTTTCGCTTTGGAATTCTTGTTTGTCATAGAGGGGATGCGTCTCGATTCCTCGGCGAGACTCGGTCGCTGCATAGAACAGACGTATGATCTAGTAAATTCGTCGTGCCCAGATAGCTCAGTCGGTAGAGCGTTAGGCTTTTAACCTAACGGTCCAGGGTTCGAGCCCCTGTCTGGGCGTTCCTTTTTTTCCATCAGATCGTCACAAAAGAGGGATTTACCATAGATAATATGCCATGGTGGAAATATTCTCAGATATCGCTGGCGATGTCATCTCGAGGGAGTCGGACGTTAGGAACACGTTTATACTCACTCATGCGAGCACATTCTATCCGTGAGTCGACTTGACGTGGCTGCGATCTGAGCCTAGTCAGACATGCGGCTTTCCCGTTTCCTTCTGGGGCCAATCCCATCTCTATAGAGGGGCGGTCGAATCGCGCATGAGATTATAGAGCTCGAAAACTGAGTCAAATGAGAGCAATGTTCAGTAGCAAGAATGGTAAATGGATAAATCAGAGACCGATGACGACCACAAATCGCCAATACTACGATGCGGAGAGGACTGACCCTCATTCGGATCGTTATGGCCCGGCTATCCACACGTTCCAGGTCCCCCAGCCTAATGCTTGAGATGCGGGAGACCTCGTCTGAGGGCAACTCTGAGGGCTCTGTGACTTTAGAGGCTATTGATCGCTCCAACTCTAGAGTATCGGTATACGGACGCTCCCTCGTTTATGCCACCTCGGCAAAGACGCTGATCCGTCACAGTACTTGGAACCTTCCAGATAGAGGGTAGAATCGTATCGGAAACTGATATTCCCTCTCTGATTCGATTGATTGTCGAATTAGCGCATTCGACAGATATAGGTCGGTCTGCTCAACGGAAGAACTTCGGGAGGCCTGGGATTTGTCCAACTCACGACGAGTTTCCAAGAACCCATTCTTCCGTTCCACCATGATTGAGACGGAGGAATGTACATGGCATTTCGATCCTCCGGGGATCGATTCCCGGATTCCGGCTTCCGATTTCGCGGTCGGTGGGGACGATACCGACCGGTGTTCAGCGTTCGGAACCATAGAATGCAGGGAGAGTTCCCGTGATATCTCGCTCCAATCGCTCGATAGACACCGAGTGAGGAGCGATGATTTTCGACGGAAAATCAAAGGAGCGGAGAATTCCCCGGAAGCAGCATTTTTTGTCGGCGGTAAACATTCAGCCTCCAAGCTCTGCTCCGTTCTCGCGGAAATACAATGGGCTCATGTTCCCCGGCTGAGAGAAATTTCTCGACGATTTCGTTCGGATGAATCCGATTCTCGAGTAGATTCCGGAGCAGCCTGTCACGTTTTGAGTTACGCTCCGATTTGATTTCTCGGACGCAGACCTGCTGGTGTTCCGACCGTCTGCCGCGAAGGTTCGTGGAGCGGATCAGCCTCGGGAGTCGAGTGGTATCTTCTGCAGGATTCATCTTTCACAATGCGCTTCCTGCTTGTGTATACTCTGATTCTGTTCTGGGCAAATACGCTGCAATACTAATCTACCGTCGTCAGGGAGAGTGAATCGGTCGTCTTTGGGAACGAAGGTTCGGCCTGCGAGGACCAGCGGTTCTATTGTCCTCGGGAGCGTATATTTCGCTAGGGGCGTTGCATTGGTCATTGGGACCGTTTTTCCTGTCTCCGGAGACGATTGCCTGACCGATGTCAGAGTAGATCGAGCAGTCGATGTTGGATCCGGGCAGGTAATATTCGCGGCTTCGTCCGAGGATGAGACGCGATACTCGATCGAAGTTCCATCGATTTCTAGGTGTAATGTTCCGTTCACCCATTTCGACCCATCGTGAGTTTATTCCTGGGACTCGGCTGGGCTTCTCCGGGCAGAACGACATGGAGGTACGTTTTTCAAAGGCATTCTTCGTCATTCTTTGTTCATTCATTCACTCCGCGAAAGACACAACGTGCTACTGCGAAGCTTTGCGAATACTCACCACTTGTCGAGGATCCCTTTATTTTCTTTCGATTGGACGATGGAAGCTCTCGAGCTCCGGTTTTTCTCCAATGGAGGGATGAGGCTCGATGCGGGCTACCTCATGCTAGCGAAGAACTATCTTTCTCAAAGTCGAGCTCTGAATAGCTGGAAACAGTATATGGAGAAAAATGAAAGCGCACGGAATCGCGCTCAGCTTCGACTAAATGAATAAAAGTTGCTCGAATGACACGCGGGACATGGTGGAGAAGAGCAGATTCGAACTGTTGAGGCAGGGGGAATCAGTCAAGGCCACGCGAGCAGAATTTGGATTGATGTCATCCCCTCCCCCCTGGCGCCACGAGCTGTTCATCTGTCTTCTCGTTGCCAGGAGAGCCATTCAATGCCGCTCGGCTTTGCGTTCTTGAGAGGAATCCCATATAGTCTCAGAGGCGTCGCGTCACCCAGTGAATAAGTCACACTTGGAACACAAAAGGATTATGAAGTCAGAGATTCATCATCCATTCCGCCTACTAAGTGCCGAGGAATCGATTCCACTGTGTGAATCGGTGGTTTCCGCCTCGTCTCCGAGCGGGACGGCCGATATCTGGAGTCGATCAAGGCTCTTTCTGAATACGTACTCATTGATTCAAATTATGATACTAACATCCCTAGGCGCTATTAATCGGATGAAATCGAGGCAGTGGAGGAGGTGGAGATTTCACAGGAGACGGTGCCGAGTACCCGTCTGTCTGAGGAGCGTCGCCCGAGCTGTGGGATATTCAGTCGATCAACGTAGAATACACGGTCGGAGATACTTGGAGCTCCGAGAGCGAGCTTCTCGGAGGTCTGCATCAGGCGAGAAAAGCACAGAAATCGTACCCGACTGATCATCTCACGAGTTGATCGAACTGCGTCTCGATCTCTGATTCTTCAGTTCTGTTGCTGCTCCTCGAGCACCTGATGAGACCCCCCGTCAAGGATGGTGACAACTACCCCTCGGTCGCGCTATCCCAACTTCACGGGTCGATGCAGGTCCGGTATGGAGATCCTTTAATTACGGGCGATTTTTAGCACCCCGTGTTCCGCTGCTAGTGCCGTCGAGTTTATTCAGTAGCGTCCGTGGATCATCATTGCGCCATGCTGATAACGAACGAGCGAGCGCCCCATTCTCTGCTCGTGTTCCGGTCCTTATTTTGCTCATATTTTCCTTTCCGCACTACTTCACCTCATATCGATGGGGACCAGTCGTACCCGGATACATCAAGAGCCCGTCATGATCCGTTCCAACTGAAATCAATGGATCCCGCACATCAAATCGCGGACTGAGAGGCATCTCCACGAGGGCCGAGTTTCCTCCTAATCCGCCGAACGGTCTTCGGTCGCTCCTCTGGTGTCCGAGATTTTTCATCGATGCTCATATTCGGATACAAGCTGAGCGAGAGGAGCGTTTCAGTGGACGGATTAGCTTGAATTGAGTTTTTCCTCACCCCAGACGAAACGGTCGTTCATCCCGACGAATGAGTCGGTATGGCGAGCTGTTTTCAAATGGGGGAGCGTCGTCCCGAAAAAATTCTGAGCTTTCGACATGGAGAGGGACGATCAATGGAACAAGTGTCTGATCGACTCCGGTGTCCGCTCCCACGGCTTCGTGGTCCGCTCTTCGATTTGTCACTTTGTCGACTGGAGTACCACCCTTCAGAGCGAGTTGGTGTGGTAAGGAGGGTGGGCCTCGCTCCGTCGTTTGCCATTGACTCACTGAATCAGTAGGTGGGTGTTCGCATGAGCAAGTGGGTGGTGGGAGCGTCGGTGGGAATGTCACGCGGTTTGGCGAAAGAGAGTGACTTTTCAGCAAATGAAAGTCGACAGTTAAGCGCACCACACCGCCGAGTTGAAACCGACCGTCGCCGACGTCTCGTCGCAGATAAATGATTCGAGTCCGCCCGTTTTGACTCCTTCCGGCACGATAGACCCCAATAGGGAACAGAGGATCATTACCCGTGGGTGGCGGATTCCTATTTTGCCTCATCGAGATCGGAGTTAAAATCCAATCAGAAGCTGGGGGTTACGGTGCGGCGCGTCGAAAATGTCGGCTCTCCAAAATACGAAAACGAGACCGACAACTTTTTGATCGACAAGGCATCGGACAAAGAGACAGAGAGTACCCGGATCTCCAAAGAGCTTGAAGATCCCATGAAGCATCCTGAAGCCACTGTGTGAGCACGAGGATGAGCCAGGGGGAGCGAGCCAAGGAGGTCCAGAGGGAGTTCAAAAGCTAGCGTGGAGAGTGACGAAAGAGGATAAGGAGAGGGTATACGGAGATCGGAGGAGAGCAACAAAGGCTCGCGGAACCCTGTTGTTCGGAAATTGAATATTGATTTTCTGCGTTTCTCCCCACAACTCATCTCGAATATGCTCTCCTGTTTCTCCTTTTTCTGCTTATTCCACATGAGTTCACTCGTTGGCGGAGGCTCACAATCCCTTTTCAAAGAGTCAAAGCTCACATCCATTGCTTTCCTGGGAGCTCGTACGATGTAAACTTTAGCATAGAATAAGTTCAGGAATCCCCCACTCTCTTCTTTCGACTCGTCTCTTGGCACGCTGCGAGTCAAGTTTCCCGACTAGGGGAGAGTTGGCATTCGAGGATCTTGCATCCGACCCGAAGTTAACGGCAGCGACAGAATGAGCGATTTTGCAGATCTCGATCTACTAGCGAGACAGTGTCCTTCTCACTTTCGAAGCTCTACTGTGTCGGCAGCTACCGGCCTCAGATACGATCAGATCATCATGGACGTATTCTGTGAAGGCTACGGCTGAAGTGATCGAAACTGTTGTCATCGGAATCTACATATACCGATGTAGTGATCACGGGGCTCACAGGAGCAGAGGAGAAAGCTTCCGGTAAACTGATTCGAAATGGTCGGTTGGACTCCCGCGGTGTTGCATATCGTCCAGCCTTCGCTCTGTCGCGGCGCACCGGTAGAACGTAGGAGTTGTTGCTTCTACCGGCTTCGTAGTTGCGGCCGCTACTACCACTGCTCTGTATCGAGCTTGTCTTTCTTGCTTTGCAAGACGCATACTAAGATGGATGGCCCCGCTGGAGATGATCTCCTCGGTCTCCTGCCAGCCTGGCAGCAGCAGCAGCAGCCGATATTGACGGCGGCAGCAGCCGGGGCCCGCTGCTGGAATCGCGCAACAAACCCAAGTCCCCAGAGTAATAGAGGGAAGGCATGGGGACGTCGAGGACGACTGAGAATCATCGGAGTTGCAACCGTGTCGAGCATGTTTATATTTGCGTGTTGCATATGAAATGTCGAATCGACGTGTTCGGCCATGAACGAGCGTGTACCTCGTAGGAATGCGGTGGGCTGCGGGGCCCTTGCTCTTTCTCGCCCACCCCACAGACTCTGTTACAAACACGCGCATACTCGGATACAGACAGACCATACAGGAGCTCTCTTTTTCCACAGCAACATAAAAAGGTACACTCGGAGCAGATACAAGCACCGCGCGGCCTGAGATTCGATACGGAGTTACGCCCGGGAATCCGTCGTGGATGGAATACGAACGTCTGGAATGCGAATCATACAATCCGTCCGGCACGCTAACACGAACGTTGACATGCCTCTATCGCAGGACGTAACAGTACCTTCCACGCAACAACGTTCATGATGCAGGCTACACGGGAGCATTGAAGGGAGTAAACGAGTAAAGAGTATTCCGCGAGGATGGTGACTCCGTCCGACTCCTAAGCGGGGAGTCCTGCTAGATACGACATGAAACTCGACAGCTCTTGCGGACATCGATGAAGAGTCACCGAAAACTAGTCCCCGGCCGACGGAGCTCATCGCCCCGAGACTCATGGGCGCGTGCACGTGTGTTCATGTGCATTCAAAGGAAATTGAAGTCTTCCAAAATATCGTATTCCTCACAGCATCCGTCAAACGTTGGGAATGAGCCCGTTCCGAAATTGCTAGGTAGGTACCTTGTTAAAGACGCGGGTCAGGATAGTGGCGACCGACAGAGGCGGGGAGCTTGTTGAAAGGCTACAACCGGAAGTAGCCGACAAAATAAAAACAGCTCGCCAGCAGCGTAAAAGCACGGAACGGAGGGATGAGGAAAAAAACAGGGTGGCTCGATTTGGATGCGTATTATCTAAAGCTATTCTTAAAGCTAGCTCCTCCGTACAAGCCTGCTCGTAAATAATTGATACGTGGCTGCCTGCCTGGTTGCCTGTGCTGTGAGATGGCAGGTCTGCTGCAAGAGTCACTCGACCGGGTAGTGAAGACTTTAGGGTCATGACAAAGAGGAGGTGACTTGCGTGCCTGAAGCCGGTCGGCTTGCTTGGCTTCCCTATACCGTCGCTTCGCCCGTGAAATATTCAACGTCGGCACAGAAGCGAGTGATAGAGAGGGAGTAAAAAAGCGATAGACAGACAGGCGGATCGACGGACAGACGGACCGACAGTCCGATGGACAGCCCGCCGGACAGCTTGGGTGAAACCGCTCACGGGGGACCTTAAGTGGTCTGCTACTGTTAGACATCTGAGCAGGCACCCAGCGCTGCCAATTTCTCTCGGTCCCGACCCCATTTCCCCATACCGAAGCTTGCGACCCACAGAATGAGGAGAGAAGTGATGAGTTTGAACGGACATATGTGGGAAGCTGTGAGGATATGTGTCTCCTCTAGAACTTCACGAGCACTCTCGGGCTTCCGAGCCGTGAGGTTCTCGAGCCTCCCGAGAAAGAAATTAGTCGCAGGCGCGGAATATTCGGAGGTGGACCCAAAGCGAGAGGAGTGCTTTAATGGATGGAGGCAGTGCTTCGAGAGTCTCTATCGAGTGAGCATTGATCGAGCCTTTGGAGAAATGGAATATTACGCTGGGAAACCGTTCCAGGATCAACCTGCCTTGCGAGTGATCTTGAAGAAGAGGGCTCTGGAGCTCTCGGCTCGGCAAGAGGGAAAAGATTGCGGGAGATTGTGCTGTCTCTTCCAGTTGTGCCAGTTTTTTAATCAACCGTTGGATTGTGCCGTCCCGGACTATCCAATCGTTTATGCACCGAGGACTCGAGCTGATATCCATTACTAACTGATGACTGATCTCGACAGGTGCTTCGAGGGTTTGGACGGAGCCAGAGCGCTATCGCCGCTCCACATCCGTAGCTGGCCTCAGTGAGCACAGGTGGACGTCGTCGTCCCCGTGGACCTCTGCGAGACTGTTCCTCTCTATCAATATCGCTTGATTATGGAACGAGACTCGAGCCCCCCCGGACATTTTGCAGTCCGTCGTCACGCACGTCAGCGATCACCCAAATCGATCTCGTTTAGGGATTCGATTCCTTTCCTCGAACTTGACGGGCTCGTTCTGATCTCATTAGAAGTCTCCAGGTGCAGCTACATCGCGAGATATCCTCGGCGATTGATTTGATTGGGGAATCTCCGCCCAGGGATGTATTGCGAACAAAGAATATTTCCTTCCTAGTGAGTCGAACACGCCCCACACTCAGATACAAGGAGCAGGGAAAATCTTCAATCAGACAAAGGAGTAACGGCGATCTTCGAAGTCCTCAATACTCTCAAAACTCAAAATCCACAGCCTCGTCACCATTCTCATTCACCTGCTCGGCGAGATCAGGATTCGACGCTCTCCTTCCGCTTAAGCCGACATTGAACTCGAGGAAATCTCGCGCTGGTCGTTCGCAACATCCTCTGACGACTAATGCGCTCATCGGAGGGAGAGCCGGATATCCTCAGATAGACAGCGTCGCGTCGAAGAAAAACAGTCGTACATTGCAAGACTCCCTTCCGTCGTCTATCTCTTGCTGGATCTCTGTCCCTATCTGTCGACGCTGGGAAGTACATATCTCTTCCAGTGTTATGAGTGATGACAGACAGGTCTCATTAGAGCGAATTATGTCGCAAATTCGTCGGGTAGACCCGCCGCCGCGTCGACTGGCCCGTCCTGTGTCGGTCCAGTCATTCTCTGTAATTGCAGCCTCGTTCGTATACTTCTGCTGCCGCCGCCGCCGCCGACCACCAGCAGTTGTATCATCTAGGTTTCAGAGAAGTGATGCTTCGTAGTCAGAGCGACATCTCCAGGAGAGCTCTCGCAGTCTCGCAGAGCATTCTCGAGAGGACTCTCGCTGGTCCGGAAAATCGCTGTGATGAGAGAACTCTCGAACTTTGAGAACAACGATGTCCTTAATCAAACAGCCATCCCATGAACTTTCGCGCTACGGCTCGAACTTCCCTATATTTACACTTGTTGCAGCCGTCGCGGCGAGGAACTGTCGCGCAGGCGGCGATGGCCTGATCGGCGCCTCTACAGCGAGGTCTGTCTGTTTTCCTTCTCATCGATGCGTTATCTTTCTTCGTCCGCTCCTCTGAGTGAACTTTATCGCTCGACTTAGTTAGTGCGCGATAAACTTTCTTCCGCGATACTCGGATGACGGCGGGGTAGGAAGAAGACCAGAATCTGGCTGTTTACATGTTGCTCCATACCCTTGAGCTCGCCCGACATGGACGGGTCGCAGCGAAGAGAGGTAGTGGTCGGGTCGTTTTCGGCAGAGAAGAAAACGTTCTGGATGGACGCGTTCGCTTGACGATGATCGACAAGTAAGTAACAGTTGAGCAACAATCCCTCGAAGTGGACATTATTTGACGTCTAGAGGTCAAGATAGGGGCACGAATAGGGAAAAAAACGGGATCTCAGGAAGGGGACAGACCGAGCTCGATTATTTCCTTACTAAGAGATGAAGAGTCGCACGGTGGAAATCACTGTGGATGCCCCGTGCAAACACGCGGAGGGGAAATTCCCATCGTGATTCTCGACTGTCGGTCATGGGATGCGGACTCGCGATCGGCTAACTTCGTCGGGGGAAACTTTTCGACTCATCCAGGAGTCTTCCCATGAATGCTTCTGACAGACAAGGGGAGCAGGACGTCTCGAGAGTCTCCGGCTACGGACAGAGAGGACCTCACCGAAGGGATGTTCTGCTCGAGGCTTCACGAGCGAGCAATGGGAGCGGACGGTCGGCCGGGCGGGTGGGCGTGCGAGCTAACAGAGAACGAATGGATCATCGCCGTCGGCCATAGGGACGAGCTGGATCCACGCGAGTTCTGCTCACCTCTCCGCCATTTACCAAGTTGCTTCTCTCCTCGGTGGCAATGGCAGGACTCTTCATAATCGAAGAGGACTTATTCAGGGTCGAGACCTGGGAGCCCGGCGCTCTGCGCGGCTCCTCTAACACTGTGCAGACTGCGGCCGAAGACATTAAGCGTCGGCCCGTCGGAGAGAATTACGCCAAATTTATTCAGCTTTTCATCCAAAACCGAGCCTGGTCTGCGGAGTGGAGCGATATGCTCCCTCCGGGGTCGTTTTCGCGCGGGCGGACTCGTTCAGAGAGCAGCTCGTCCTTAAAAATGAGTTGGCTTTTTTTCGGCTAGGAGCTCGTGGATTCACCTCCGGATCGATGTTTGCCTCGACGATGCGGTGTGGCTCACCGCTGAGTCTACCCCGTATCTACACGAAAAGCTTCCTTCGGCCACTAGCTACGAAGAGGTTTGACCTGGAATTATTATTACTCCATGGATAGCGAGAGCAAGATCAATGGACAAGATGATGGGCGCGGACCGACGTACCTGATCCGATGCGGTCGAGGAGTTTTGAGCCCGACGGCTCGTCGTTGACCATCACTGAAGAAGGCTCCATCGGTGCTATCTCCTGGGCAATTTATATTATGAGACGCCAGCCAAGCAACGCATATATTAGGCCTTATCTATAGTGGCCGCGGCATAGTCCCTAATAGCCTAAAATGACGTCGTTATACCTATTACTGACGGTAGACGCTGTCCACGGTCGTTTCTCTCGGGCTAAAGATGCTGTTCTCTCCCCCGTGGCGTTGTTGAGTCCTCAATCTCAAGTTACTAGAGTTGCTGATCTTCTTCCCCAATCTAGGAACTCCTATATCTCCTCGCCCACCTTCTCTTCCAGGGAATCGCAGCGAACCAGCCAATTGGACGACGCATCGCCGCGGAACACGCTCTGACCCATTACTGAGAGCTGGGAATCTGGGCTTGTCAGAGCAGGACTGGACGTTTCGGTCTTGAAGCTGGACTTCCCTCGAAAATTTCTCGAAGCTTCACAAGTTTCCTCTTTCCGTGGAGCTCTTGCGGCAGAGGGAGACTTGGGAGTGCTCCGATGCCTTCATTCCTCTCGACATGCGGGACCTACATATACCCCGAGTGATTCGTTGAATAATCACTCGAGCCTCGGCGATCGGGTATCAGTGTCATGCCTAGCGTATGAGTCTCTTTGTCTGTCTCGCTCCTAAGTAAGGCATAGGCTTAGTCTTGTCTCAAGCGGAATTAGCTATGGTGTCCGGAGGGGTGATTATTCCCGATGGGGTCCGGCATTTCAGGAAGACACTCCACGTCGCTCTTGCGTCGCGCCTCCGCGATTGATGAGTTTATGATAAGATTTGAGAGGTGACGATAATTCCATTCTTCGACTCTATAGCTCGAGAGCTATTCAAGCGTCTTCTCTCTCGGAGAGCACAAAGCAGGGGAAGTTGTCGGCTTCTTTGAGGATTTTCCGGCGGCTGCGACCCCGAACCTCAAAAGATAAGGATCCTGGAGGATCGAGTTTCGGTACGAAGATACTCTATACCCTCGACATACCCCGTGTTTTTCCCTTTGATCCTCCTCGAAACAATCAGGCCTGCGGAAAAAGTCAGACATGAGGGTTAAAGGAGAGATGGGATAGAGGAGAACTTGCTTCGATATCCGTATGGTTTGAGAATATAGCCGAAAACCTCGATCTGTATCACATCATGGAAAGGAATCAGATCGCGCGTCAGAAGAGGAGCCAGAGAGCGTATTTTTCTCATTAGATACCATGAGGAAGCTTTTTAGAGATAATTTACGCGGACACAAATGATTTCGATGACGGAGCGGATCGAAAGGGAACGGGGTTCGGAGGGAAATATTCTTGGGCTCTTTTTGAAATACCTCGAGATTCCCACTCCCTTCGCTTTTTCCCGCTCCTCTCCATCTGGATCCCCCGTTCTTCACCCACGAGGCTCCACATACATCAGGAATTCCATCACGGCGAGCATCGATAGGTTTCGAATTCGGACATGGCCAGCCCGATTTTCTTGCGATGTCGACTCGCCTCGACACGATCTTCGTCCAGCCTGCGTGAGCTCTCGTGAAAAGGGGGGCAAACACTGAAGAAGGGAAGCCTATTTCGGCGGTGAAATTTTTCCCAATCCAGGAAAAACTCAAGAATGACTCCGATCGTGACATCCGTTGGGCAGGCCGAGTTGCGGAAGCCTATCTAATGGAGAATTCCTCCTCCGCCTGGCTGAGTAAATATGAGTTTCCGGGCCGTCATGGCAGCCACGACGACCGCGCAAATGGAAATATCTACTTTGGACTGCCCTAATGTTGTATATGGGGTGAGCGAGCGAAAGCTCTCATTGCGAGCACCGAGAGCAAAAACGAGATAAAACATTAGGCCCTCACCTCCCACCCCAGCGAGCGGACCTAAAAATACGCCGAGGCGCAAATCATTCAACCCCGCTCCGTGCTCTCGTCGCGATCCACTCCGTTCCCGATCGCGTTCTGCTCCTTGGAAATCCGTCTTCCCTCCAGCCTCTCGAGAAGCATCGGATTTCACTAGCACCAGTGTTTGAAACGCAAATCGATTGCCGGGCCCGAGATTCATTTCCGCCCCAACCTGACTATCCTGCTGTTGATTCAATAGTCATTTAGGAGTCCGTGCTCATTTCGTCTCACAAAACACCTGTACTTTTATTCAATCTAACTTGAGTACTTATATGATTCACGCTTCCCTCCCGTCTCCGCTATACATGCCACGCGACGTCACGTATTCGATCATGATGGGTACTTTTCAGAGAGTCGGTTCCAGATCGCCATTTATCGCAAGTCTTTTTGGTTATCCTGTCGAATTTTTCAACTGTCGTGTCCAGTCGTGTATGCTTTCCCAGAGTATGGGGCAACCTGGCTCACCCGATTGAAATTATCCTACTATGAGTCGGTCTGGGGACTTCCCTTGCGTTGTCTTCGAATCGCGATTCAGGAACTCGAGCCCCGGCGTGGCGCCGCGCCCACAACACTCCAGTCATGATCGAGCTTCAGAAGTCTTTTCGGATGGCCAGTGATATGTACACGAAGATTGATCATTTGCCGCTGCTCGCAACGATTATGGAACGTAAGCCTCGATATGAGCCAAGTGATCTGATGCCAGATTAGAGAGAGCCCTCCCTGATTTGGATTGCTGAATCCGCGGTTCCGAATGTTGGGAAGCCGGACCAAGTCCGAGAATTTCACTGGCAATGGGCTCTAGGCAGGACCAACGACGGATCATTGTAGCATTGAACCTATTATTATTTCTTCATTCATTCCCAGAAATTTCCTCGAGTCGTCTGACGTATGGCGGGGTCGCCGCGATGGTTCGCAGGCGACGTCTTCTGTGTGCGTTAGTTTATTGGCCCGGTTGTTTGCTTCGCTATGATCTCTCGGGATTATAATGGTGATTCTCCATAAAAAAGATACCTCCCCATCTTAATAAAAAGTTGATGTTAATGAGGTTATTATCTTTCGCTTATTCGCGGCTTCAACGAGCAGGCTGAGATGCCCGCGCCAAGGAGTATATTTCATTCCTCTGGGATTAAGTCGTTTGTGACAACCATAATCTGACACGAGTGATCCGAGTTGATGCGGTCTGCTGTCTCACAAGCGGTGCCCCTCAAGTTGAAATTTCATTGCTCTGACTCGAGTTCTGAGTCGTTTCCTCCGGATGCTGAGGTCCGAGATACCGGACTCTCCGAGAAGAAGACGATGTATTCTGATGCTCCACGCGGCTCCAATCGAGGAATCCCCTTCACATTGTGATGAAGTCGAGTCGCTCGACGTTCGAGAAGTTGAATTAGAGCTCGACAGTGCAGGGGAACGATCCAGGAAGTTTCTCCGTGAGGTCGGGGTACGGAGTGGGAGCCATTAAGTCTGTTCTTCCGTGAACATGTCGCGCTTCTCGTCGGCGGCGCGACACGCTAATTTAACTCGTCAGGGAAGAGAAGTCAGCTCGGAATGTTCTTTGGTCGATGGCATACTTGTTGTCTGCCTGACACTCGTAATTCCCCGAGTCCATTTGGCGGGCAGGATCTATCTCAAGTTTGGATTTGATCCGTCTCTCATCCCGGAGCCACTCTGAGATCTGTGGGAGGAAGTCCGACTTGAGAAAAAAACCAAGGTCTCATCTTGAAGATCGTCATCACAGGAAAATCATTAGAGGCCCCTTGGAAAGGCAAGGCGTGGCTATCCAAAGGGAGTCTGGGGGGCTCATTCGCCTGCAGAACTCCTCGCTGACCCACGCAACTTGTTCCTCCTCCGAGGGGACTGAACATCCTTCCAACATACCTGGACATAGGGGTGGCCAAAAATCTCGATACCGTCTTTGAACCACGTGATCTTTGGTCTCGGGAAGCCTCGAGCAACGCAAACGAAGACGATTTTATGTCCGAGATAAAACTCATAATCGAAGTGCGAGGCTTTTTCTATCACTGCGCCCTGCAACGAAAGGAATCGATGCTGTACATTAGCGAGAATCATCGTTCGCCAGCGTAATAATACTAACTCATCCGAGGGGGAGCGCACGACGAGAATCAGGGTCATTTGATCGCGATTGTATCCCGAGCCTCGAGCACGCCAGAGGCACGGATGTCGGGATTAATTTTTATGTTTCTTCGCCCGGCGGAATCGGAAAATTGTCTTGAGGGCGAGCGGTGCATCGAAAACACGTAGGAACGCGCTGGTGATCATTGGAGACGATTCAATCCACCGATTTTTTTTCTCATCGCGGTCGCGAATCAATACAGCTCTCCAGGTTTGATCCGGGCCCTTCAGAATTCAGGGAAAACCCCGTGAAACTCGGTGGGAAACTAATGTATGTCAACCTGCCAACTATATAGGCAAAAACGACGACGACCATCACCTCAGCCAATACTAGTCAGCGTTCCCGAGGCCTTCGCGGAGAGTCTGGACGCTTCCTCCTAGACGACAGGAATATTCTCAGGCAATTTACAGATCCTTGACCCCGGGCTCCTGCTGACGCTTCGAACCGAGATCATGTCACCCTCCGTTTGACTCGAACGAAATTCGGCCAAATAGAGGAATAGACCCGGACACCTCCGACCCGTTGGTCTCTGAGCGGGATACGAGGTGTACGGAAACGGCAAGGGACGATTCCCGAGTGGAAAATTTATTAATCGCGACCACGACTTGGCCACGTTGCTCTTCCGGTCTCAGGAATTCCTCCTGCGCTCCAGGCTGCATGCGGCTTGTTGCTCCTTCCGATGCAGCAGCTGCGCAGCTCTTGTTCCCCGTTGTTGTCGTGGTCGTTTCTTGAGGAGTCTTTGTTTCTCTGACAGGTGTTGGTAACGGGTGATGGTGATCTTTCTTGGATGACAAGCTTGGCAGATGTTTGCACCGCGTTGACACCCTCTCTCTCGCCGAATCACGAAGCAGAAGAGCGTCTGAGTAGTTCCCCTGTTCCACATTCATGCACTTCCCTGGATAGGAACACTCGGACACGCACTCAGTCACAAGCGCATCAGGGCTACTTGCAAGGGGGACATTCGTCGTCGAGCGACCGTGGTCATCAACCGGAATCTCATGAGTATCTCCAGTGACAAGGAACGACGAGCAAAACAGAGTAAGGAACCCGGGGTCGATGGAAAACCGCCATCTCATCAACGAGACACCTGCTGAAGTATTCCGAATCGGACTGACGAACTCAAACCCTTACTCAATGCTTTGAGAACTCGTTGACCTCATATTTTTCTCTCCTTGTCGCAAACCAACTTCGAAATCGCTGTCTTGGCTTCCGCAGCTCTCAGGCGAGGGAAATGATGGCATTTGAGGCGTGGCCTCGCGAACAGCAATACTCCATACCGCCACGAGGACGAGCACCATCCCTAATTCCATCGCTCTTCTGAAATTCGCATCACGTTCGTCAATCAAACCCCACGATCTTCATTCGGAGCGATGTTCATTTTCCACCCACTGCGACTGACGGGCCCCGAGCGGGTGAGCGATGCCACCTGTGTACACCTTGTCATGGCTCGAACATTTTGAAAAGTTATGTTGAACACCGGAACAGTCCTCTCTTGGGTCGCGGAACGGTTCTACGCGCTATTTTAGTCATGCTGGTATTGGATGCGAGAGCTCGTCTGGTTTAAAGAGGACACAATGGAGAGCCGTCAGAGGATTCCTATCTTATTGTTTGCTTCGGAAGCTTCACCACCGAGAATTCGGATGTCGGGACCGCAGGGACGCGATTAGATCGAGGCCACGTTCGAATGTATGCGTAGCGCACGGCGATTGATTAAGACCGGGTTCGAATGCCGATTGGGTAAACGGCGCTCGGGGGTTCACCGAGGTTCCGGTAGAGCTCGGCGGAGCGATCTGGGACTTCTCGTTAGCCCCATAGACCCGCTTGATAAGATCCTGATTGGTAATAGCTAATGGCTCCAGATTCGTGATAGTGTCCGCATCGACCGAGCTCGGAATCGCCATTTTCGAACAGAGGCGTGAAAGACGACGTCTCAAAAATGCATCAGTTCCCACGTGAAAATTCGTCGGAGGCCGTCACGGTACTGGTTTTCCGTTCTGATCCGATACCAGAATATCGGATCAGGAATCGGAGTTCAGTCTGAATTCTTCCTGGATGCCATGCGTTCGAATCGACTCGCTTGGTGACGGCGGTGCGTTCACTGCGCAACAATCATGGAGAGGAGGATACGTCCGAACTGGATCTTCCCGGTCCGGGGCTCTACGGATCAAAGGCGGTACAGCTTGGGAGGGGAGCAGAGGATCTAGTCGAAAGTAGTGTCGGTCAGTTGCGTGCTACGCGGAGCACATCATTAGTGCGGTTGCGAGAAGCGTCCGCCTATTTCACGCCATCGATCAGTTTGATAGAGGAGGGCGTGCTCCTGAAAGAGACGCGAAGAAGAAGCGGAACGAGAGCAGATAATAAGAGGAGACAGGCCGAAACCTGAGCAACTGACGGGAGGAAATCCGCCACAAACCACCAAGCCGTGTAGCTCCGCCGAAGAGAGATGTATGTAGACGCCAGATCTATCCGAACATCGTTTTCCGTGTCGACAGACTCTATTGAGGATTCCTCCGCAATCTCTGAGAAGTGAGCGGATCGCGGGCCTGCCTTCGAGGCACACCGTGTTAAGTCACAATTGTGCAACGATTACGTCATCGAGATAAGCGGAATTCCAAGCCATGAGAGATATAAGGGAACGATCATTTCTTCATGATGTTCGCGAATCATTTTCAATAATTATTCTCTCGAAGCCTATAGGCGCGTGCGTCGCATGCAGCCGTGCGCTTTGTTGACGCCGCCATCGTCGGAGAGGTGCCGGCTTCAATCCCCGAGGCCGGCGGATATTTCTAGTCGCGAGATTGAGGTTCCCAGTAGTTGAGGTTAGAGGTGGGTCAGGACTGCATTGTGAAGAAGCAATAGCAACGACGCTGATACCCTATCCCGCCGTTACTAAGGCAGTGAAGAGAAAAAAAAACTGTAATTATGATTCATGGTTCTCTCGCCGCGATCGAGAAGAAGTTGAACGGGTCGAACTCCGAGAGCTCGAAATTCCTTATGGCAGTCAACGATTGGAAATTGTCGACTCGCTCCGCCCCGTTCCCGTGTTTACACGAGGAAATCGTGTGGTAGATTTGGTAGGGCATCGCTCGAAGCGGGTTCGTGTGGTCGGGGAGACTGGAATGCCGGCTGCGAGGCGGTTCCCGCGCGGTGCCGTTCTCCGTAATGAGGCTCCCTGAACGCTTGCCAGCACTGTCTTTCGGCGAAAACAACCAATATCGGATTCCAGCAAAACATCGTCTCTGGTTTAGGGGTTTCGGGACGCCAGCATGGCCTCGCTCGCCCCGACGACATCGGTAACTCCGTCCGGTTCCGGCCCCGACGACGGCAACCCTCACCCCGCATGGCGGTACCCTCGTGCCAGTCGGAGTCCGGTGTTTGCGGGGCTTGCAAGCGAGCTAGGCTGCTTGCTAATGCCCCTTATCTCGCCAAGCTCCAACGACCTCGAGGCATTGAGAATAAGATTCCGATGCGGCTCCGTCCGTGTTATTGTTGTAACCGAGGCTGCGCACACCCGACCGATGGCTTGAGGAGGAGAGCGACGATGATGAGCGTGTTTGCGTAAGGAAACGAGCTCCAAGACACAATGCTCTCCGAATGGGAGCGGGAAACGATGCGTTTAGGATAAAGCTCGCGGCTTTGCTCTTCTTCCTTCCCCGCGCCGTTGTTCCACGCAGCGGCGGCATCGGTGTGGACCCAAGTCGGCTTCCGAACTGGTGGATTCCCTGAAGAGTTTCTCGATGATTTCAGGCCACCGGTCGCAGCTGCACAAATTTTTTCGAAGAGAGCTCTACGGTCGGCGATTGCAAGCGGCGAAAAACCGAGTGAAGTGAGCGGTCGGGTAAGCGATGTGAGCGACTCTGAAAACCCGTCGAGGCGAGCGAGAATTCTTCCCCCACCGGACTCCAAGGATTCGGGCTTTCGGGAAAGAAAAAGATCAACAAACTGTGCCCCTCCGGAGCTTGTGCCCTCGATAATAAGGTCATCTAAATGCGCGTCCCGGACACCATCATGACGGTCAGCTTTTAGATTCACTGCAGCGCTCCAGGAAGCGAACACAGGAGGCAACAGTCGAGTCTACGTTCAGCGTCCCGTAAAGGCTGGACCATGACTCTGATCGGGAGCAGAGAACCGTGAACGAACGGCCAGTGGGCGAATAATGAGAAAAATCCAACGAGTCCGTGGAAATAGGCAAGCTCGCTCATATGCGCCAGGCAGAATAGTCCGGCGATAAATAATTCACGTTTCCCGCGACGAGGGTATCCGACCCCCGTGATCCTCAGAATTATGCTGACTCCGGGTAATATACGGCGATCGACGCTTCATCTCGTTTTCTCACACTGGATAATCTCATGCTCGTGTGCATGGCCGAATTCCCGAAGATTGGAGTCTCCATTGAGATACATCGGTATTCAAGATCAGAACTCGCAATGGCGTATCGGATACCTCGACTCGATCGCATGTTTCCCACTCACATTCGGGTTGTCATAGTGATCCTTGTGCTTGTTCTGGTTGAAGAGAGCGTAACGAGAATTTCCAGAGTTTTTTTTGGCGTGGGCTCGGCTCCGCTTTCCCTCAGAAGATGCCGGGAGATGGCTCAGCAGCATAAGACAGAATATCGTTGTCAATATGACGGAGAACTGTGGTCGATTCCAAAGCATATTCCACCCCGATGAAGCCTGGAGACCTAGCTCCGATCTTACTCCGGAGTGAGGTACCCTGTAAGGAAAGACATCGGAATTAGAGCAGGGCCTCAGACGAGCAGATCCGCTACGGATCCGGGATGATCGAAATCATGAACGTCTCCCCGATCAAGCTCCGCGTGCTCCGACGAGTCTTCACGCTGGATTTCTCCGCAGCCGAGTAGTGTTGCAATCGCTCAGAGGCAGCGGAGCACGAGGGAAGCCTATGTTGTGAGCTTTTTTTCGAAGAGACTAGAGCCTCCCTTCCTTTGGATTGAGTGTCTGCCTACCGCACAGTTCCAAACGAGGGGTGGGACGTAGAAGAATAAAGGACAAAATACCCGTGAATTCTGAGCTCTCAGAGAAGGAACACGGTGGAAGACAGGCTTAGCTCAACAACGAGATAAACTGAAGTCGTACCGTCTCCCGCCGTCTCTGCAGTGTGCTTGAGGAACGAGACGGAGCTGCGAACGCAATCTTCCTCAAGCTGTCAAAGTCGAAGAGACTTACGCAAGCCAAGTGACATGCGCGGGAACGAACACCCGACATTAATAACAACAACAACCAAACGAAGACTAACGTCCCTGGAATAAAAACCGGATCTCAGCAAGAAAAAATTCCACAGAAGAGTCGATGTATGCAAAAAACCGGAGTTCATTAGAGCCGAGAGGGGGGACGTCTTCTCTGTCTCCAATATGTTCATTGCCGCTCTTTATTACCGGATGCGAGAACCGGAGTATAATTCGAAGCATGCCGACGACGAGAATCTCACGGCCCCGAGCGGAACACGAGGGGGCGTCTTCGCAGACCTTCGGAGAATATCAATCGTCGCAACGCGTCCTGCTCCATCCGAGGCGATTCCAATAATCTCGAATCGAATGACTCCCGCTAAGTGGCAGGAAATCTCTGTGGGAATCACTCCGCCACTCTGCCCGCCTACCGCTGGTCCGCATCACCGGGGAACCTGTCAGTGGAGCAGTTGTTTGAGTTCCAAATTACCGGGCAATTCGGCGGGCGCCTCGGCACCAGACGATAGACTGCCACCGTGCGCGGCTGTCAGAATTTTCCCGATTCTTTAGCGGCCGGGCCTCGTCGGGGCTTGAGCATCGATTTATCACCGCACGCTCAAGCCGTAGTAGACCGGCCCTAACTGCGGACAGATCGACCGACCGAGGAAGCGAGTAGACCGCAATGGGCTGCAATAGGCCGCAGCTGTTTGGTTTGCAGAGAGAATAAGACGGCTCCGCCGTCAGCCTCTCCAATGGTAACTATATTAAGCATGCTATGAGCTTTCACAACACCCACGGTCCAACTCCCACCTCGAGCGCGCCCGTTCGACGACCGGCCGGCCGGCCGGCCACCCGACTGCCTCGCTGAGCCCCGCACTACAGCTGACAGCCGATTATACAGAGTAGTTATCGAGCCGCTCCAGTCTCCCCTTCCCCCCACGCATGCGGGTAGGGGGCGACGCGAACTCCCGACTCCTCCAGTCGGCGGTCTTATAACGCCCGGGACTTCACCCTCCGGCCGTGCTGGGACCGAGTGTGGCCCGCGCGATTTCCACCGCCCTTCGGAAAGCTACCCAGATGGCCTTCAGAACCTTGACCCTATCCCGTCGGCGGATGGAGCGGGGGCCCCGACAGGAAGAGGGACTCATTTAATGGGTCTCTGGTGAAGCGAGCGATACTGTCTGTGTAGTGCCTTTCTGTCGGTGGGGGAGGGGGAAAAATCGTACCGGCTAAGATCGTAAAGCCGCATCCAATGGTTTCTTTGGCCGTAGTAAGACGATACGTGTGTGCTCGTTACTTTGTGTGGACTGCTGACTGCGTGCCTCCGTATATGAGGACTCTCCACGCTTCAGAAACTTCCGAGGAACATTTGCAAAGTTTTGCGGGAGTCAGCTCACGTTCCGACATTTTCTGTCCGTTCGAATGCCTCCTTTTTCGCCGGACCCCAATCGATGGGGTCGTCTTTTAGGTCAGACAGTTTCGAAATTTCTAATCGCGAGAGTTTTGTGGCGGTCGACGAGCGCGTTTGTCATGAGGTTCGAGCAGGGCCGGAGGCGTAGAAGCCAGTGTCCTACATCATGGTCAAAGTTCTCTTCTCTTGCCCCTGATTTTTTATCGTCACCAAAAACGGGCCGAATTCTCCGGTCGCGGACGTATGGTAAATGGTGGTTATGTCTCAGACCCGATTACGTCTCGATAAGGTGATGGACCTCGCGTGCGGCTTGTAATGACAGAGCTCCACCCGTGTCTCCGGAGCGCCGTGTTCCATCAGCCTTTGCCACATCGAGGGCTAGCTCGCCCCCGACGTCTCGGACTTTATCTCAGTGTTCTTCCGCCTCTGCGTCTACATATACCTACATACAAATCGTTCTCCGTTACTTCGCTATGTCTCGGCGTTATCCGAGTGCACGGGTCAGGGCGAGTGGGAGGTACTTTTCCATGATAGGAATTTATGTGCCGTTATTCGAAATCGAGTTTGTAATTTTCTTGTAGAATACCGTTCTGCTGTTCGGTGCACTTGCGCGTTCCGGAATCCCCTCCGTGTGAGTTCCATTATTCGAGATCCCTTGAGAAATTCCTTCCTCAACATTCTGCGCCGTATTCCCCTCTGAGCACATCTCTCCATGGAAGTCCGCGCTAGGCTTTCGTTACTCGTTCGCTCGCCTGCAGGCTGAGTGCAGGCCCAAATGTCCAGGAAAAAGTGGATGCCACTGCTCTTTGACACAGCAACTCGCTGTGGCGCAACGACACGCTTTCAGTCTCTTTTCGGTGCGTTTTTCCCGTCGTCGGTCGCTCCTCTCTTGTCTTTCAGGAAGAGCAACTGCGACCCACTCAACAGAGCAACTGAAAGGAAGCCGAAAGAGGCTCGTCGCTATTGGAGGTGGAGCGGGTTCCGGTTCCGGCTGCCGGGAGAGTGCACGTATCAGCACCGAGCCCGAACGCGAGGAGACAGCCTCGTGTCAAACAGCGGTCTCTGGTCTCTTCACCTCGACTGCTCGGCCCATCGTCGTGCGCGGGCTAGCGAGTGACGAAGACTCTAGTCGTTTCTCACCATGTTTTCATTCCGCTAGAATTTACGACGTGCAGTAATGTTTGTGGTCAGCTCGCTTCGATGTTCAGCGATATCGACTTTCGGCGAAAGGGAATCGCGGCGAAACGATTCTTCATAACCAGATCGTTCCGGAGAGGCATGCTCTATGCTTCGAGATTTCGCAACGTCCCGTCTCCGCTTTCTCGAGGTACAAAGGTCGAGTGGGTGTCGAAGCGCACATGGTTCCTACGTATTGCGTAGCCTCATTGAGCTCATCGAACTCGTCTGGAAGTTCACCCGGTAGCCACCGAAGTTGCATGAAGTTGGCGTCTACAGTTTGTATGATCGCAATTTGAGCGGTGGCAGCTGCTATCCAAACATGTGTTCGTGGGAAGCGTGTCTATTCAAACGTGTGTTCGTGTTAAGGCTTGTGCGTGACCACTTTTGGCTCAGAGAACCACCGTAGCCCCGGGCGTTGTTGGTGAGGTCTCAAATGTGCATTCGGAAGGAGAGAACACCTGCTGCCCGGTAGTCCAAACAACAGCCCGGTGTTTTTCCCTGTCGGATGAAGTTCTCAGTGAGCTCATGAGACGGCGAAGGACTTTGAGCTTCTGGTGGAATCAAACAGCTGGACTAACGCTGCCGTCGAGTAAACGGGGACTTGCGAATATCCGAGCGGAGGAAATTCAGCGGTAGCTCATACGGGCGAATAGATTCGCGTTGATCGCGCCCAGAATCTCGCGACGGCGAGGATGCCACGAGGATGCTCAGAGTGAGTCCTTCCCAAGAATGACAAATCGACGACAGGAACGGATAGTCCGTGAAGGAGGAGAAACCGCCGTACATTTACAAATAAATTTACGAGCGCCGGGGAACATTAGGCCAGCAGAAACAGATGGAACCTGAGCTCTGTACTGGATCGGCTGCTGGCTACTCGCCGCACGATGGACTCGTCTGCAGTACTCAGTCTCAGTTTCTCTCTGGATCCTCAGATTTCCAAGAACCCGATCCGAGATCCCAGGCCTTCAGACCGCGAAGCTTAGGGCTCTCCCATGACTCGACTTGTCGAGGTTCGTCGGGAATCGGAGCGAAATTCGTGGAACATGTCTCTGCTGCTACCTCGCAGTTTCTGCATATTTCTCGACGAGAATGAAGCAGGTTATCGGTCGGCATCCAGCGCCGTGAAGCGCTCCGAGACGCCTCCGTGCGGCTGTTCGCTCGGTATCGAATGACATGCCATCCCGGGTTCTGAGGTAGTTTTCTAGTCGATAAGAGCGAAAAAAGCGGAGGAGCCAAGGGAGTGGAACGCTAGACGGGAAGGGGAGATGCGCGACGGGAGATACTCGACGACCGTTTTGAAAAAGTTTCAAAACAGAAGCCTGTCATCATCGCGGTACCTCGCCACGCATTGATGCATCAATAGCTCGACGGTGACAGCATCTCGGGCTGTCCCGAGCTGCGTCCTCGTCGACTCCTGCCCTTCTACCCCTCTGCTCTGCGACGACGCAGTGCGCCTCATTCACGCTCAAGAGAATAAGCGAAAATTCCGCCGTGCCTTTAACACAAACTCGCTCAACAGATGCTCGAGCTTTCTGACGGAGTTCGACGAGCTCCGCTCAGAATAGGGAAAGCGCGGTGACGGGATAAATTGGTTTTTTGGAGCTTGTTCTGAAGAGCAGGACGACGCGACGCCGACGACGACGAACGGGGGGATGAAGGGAATAGAAGGTCTTATCTCTTCGTGTACGTCAGTCACGGACCCGAGCTCGATGTTTATCCCGCCATACGACTCCTACTCATCTAGGAATAACAAAATAATTCCGTCCGGAAAGATGATGCCTGCGACTCCTTGCGTCGCGTCGACTGTGTGGGAGGCAGAATTTCTCGGAAAGATCCCAGCACATTAGAAGCACCTGGAGAAATTATTCCCCTGAAAAATGCTCTTGTTCTGCTATTCGCTCTTTGTGGCGATGCCAGCAGGTTCGCTCGGCGATTCGTGATAGTGATGTAAAATCTCGCGAGGTCCAACGTTTTTCCAGTCTGTGAATCGCGTTTCCGACGTGGACAATTTCTGGTGGCGAACCTCCACAAAATTTGATCGTACGCCCCATTGCCTTCAGCCATACGGTCGAAACCCGAAACGGCTACACGTTTCAGAGATTCGGTTCTTTCAGTCGGATGCCCGCCCGCCTGGCTCGCCAATTTGAATTCCTAACCGTCTCATGCTTGCCCTGGAGCCTCGAAGAATTCCCAGACTTCTCAAGTAACGGATTAGGATTCAACAGGGTGGCGTTAATCGCAGCCCGATATTGCTTTTGAGACCGATCGGGAAAGCGGTGGGCAATAACTCTGCACCCGAGACGGCACTGTTTCATAAACGTCCCCACTCTTCCTTCGACGGGTTCGTTCGAAACTCTGCGACTGTTCAGGCAGGATTGAAAGAAGAACGCAGGACTGAACATGTCTCGTCGGATGGCTTTGGCACGTCAGACTAGAGTAATCCTGATATCTTTTGCTGCTGCTGCCGCCGCCGCTGACGGAGAACGCCACTCAGTCAGCCATGGGAACGAACGGACGGAGCGACGTTTCCAAAAGGGACAGCGTGCCTGTCGAGCAACGGGACAGAGGAATGGATGCGCAGACGAATGGACGCAAACACATAGGGACGACAAAAACGAAGCCAGATGGGGCCCTCCGGGAGACCCAAACGAGACAGAAGAAGGCGACGCGAGGCAAGTCCCCGCTTCGGGGTCAGCTGCAGCGGGAGGGATCGGCCGGAGTCGGCGTGGTGCGGAAGGAACGAACGAGGGGAGCCAGGAGAACATCGGAGACGCAACAGCGCGTTGATCCGTGAAGATCCGAGAAACCACCGCCGACATCGACACCGCCACCGCCGCCGCCGCCGCCAACTCTGCTGATGCTCCCGACAGCCCGTGCAACGGAAAGGACCTGGGGATACACCGGACGGACACGAGCGACGATCAATTTGTCTGACGAAGTGAATGAAAATATCCCGGAATATCGCCACAAAAATAGCGAGGGTGCTTTGGATTATTCTCTCGAATCTCTCTCACGGTAGAGATTCGAGGCAAATCAGAAGTTTCTCTTGGGTGGCCTTCCGTTCTTTTCATGTTTCCGATGTTTCCGCTCTCTAACCCGCATCTATTCCCCCCTCCCTCGAATTTGCATTGGCTCGCTCCCGAAACGAGTCTCCCCAGTGCTTCTCAATATCCCCTATCGGAGCGGTTCTCCCCGTTCCGTGAAGTCGTAAAGGATTTTGTTCAGGAATTCCCTTTGCCGACCGCGGTATCAGTTTTTTCCCCATCGGGCGGGATCGCAGCAAAGTTGCGAGCTCTTTTCCCGAGAAAGGAAAAATTGATGTAGAGAAGCCGGAGTAGCTTGTGGAGGTGCGACGATGGCAGCGCGGGAAAAAAGCGCTCCAGCTCTTGATGGCTCCCCCATAGCTGACTCGTAGCGGCGCTGTTCGACGAGTTATTGAGGTGATCCGATGATTTTTCCACAGATTTACCGATTTGCCATCAAGGACTTCCTGTGCCCGCGAGGTTGACTCGCCGGCTTCTGTGCGGCTGGCTGTGGGGTGTAAGCCCGAGTCAGGTCGGCTCGGATACGGGTTGTGTATGATCGCGCAGAACCCCTCTCTTGAACGTGGACGGAGGATCATCATGGGAACTGATGCTGCTTCTTTCATCGTGCGTGTGGGAGGTGCTGCCTGTCGATCGATGGAGGTGAGCTGTCGTGGAGGGGCGTGTTACGGCGATCCCGCACGGGACCATTCTCTTTATATGGATTTGCTGTCAGCAGCAGATCGGACAGCGTGACGACTATAACTACGACAACTGCACCGACGACGAGGAGTCCTTCAACGGAGTCGGTCGCTCCCGACGCTCGGAGACTCAAGACTGAGTGAGTTCCCTGAAGGAGGCTCCTCGAAATGATTCCACAACCTCGAAGGCCGAGGAATCATGTGACTTGGGTCTCTGGCTCCGGAAAGTCTCGATCCAGTATTTCGGGAGGGATAGATTCGGTAAAATTCCCGAGGAACTCGTTCCGGGGGCTAATGAAGTTCCCAGGCGACTCGACAGCATCCGCGTAATAGCTGTTCGATAGCTGTTCGTAACGAAAGTGTTCGGCTTGAATGACAGAAATGAAAGACGCAACGAGAGAAGAAAGGGGAACGCCTGCTCCGGCTTCAGACGGCGGAACGAATTCAGTGGGAATCGTACCCGAGGGACGAACAACTAGAACTGCGGCTGAAAGCACAAAATCCAACCAAGCGACGCAACCACACTCCAGACGACAGACGCTTTTAAAAGGCCTTAGCTGTGTCGTCTTTTCGCAGTTTCAGCATCAAGGCTTGCGAGCGTTTTGCATCCTTTTTGGAAGCCGCCGCGCACCTCTCTCTCTTGGCTCCGCCTGTGTGTCCTTTCATTCGCTTGCTCTTGGAGTAATGACGCGAGAATTCGCCGGAGACGAGCCTCCTCCACACTGCTGATGGCAACTATGTTTTTTTCCCTCTTAGCGGTCTCCCCGGTTTTGTGAGCGGCCGTTTAACGTTCAACAGCAACGCTCTCTTTGGAAACTTGACTTTCAGAGGAGTACCACCCGATTGCAGCTCCCCAGAGAGAGGCGCGTCGAGCGCCGTCGTGACTCTGAGGTTCCCACGGAGACCGCGAGACTAGGGAAGCTTCTCCGCCGGAATCCGTCGCCGATTACGGTTTTGTGACTGGTCCCTTCTTGACGTCAATCAATCACGTGCTGAAACCTGCTCAAATGCGCGTCATCGGAAACGAGGCTTGTTCAGTCTTTGCCCGAGCCATTTTCAGTCCTCCCAGCCGAACAGGTTCTACCGAGCTTCTTATTCCTATGTCAAGTCGAGCCCCTACACTGCTTTTCTATTCGAATTATTATTATCGACTCACGCACACCCGGAAATACGCTAATTAATATACGGAATTCGTTTCAGATTTGGCGGATGCAGAGACAGATATTGAGGCGTAAAAGGAATCTCGGAAACGGAATATCGGGGAATCTTTGAGGAAAGCAAAACACGCCTCTCACAATAGTGACTCTCCCAAAGGTCGAGTGGGGGAAATCTGTTTTGTCAAGGGATAGAGCCACCTGGAGCCGAGGATCTAATGAATCTCGCGAACATTAAAAGTGCATTAGGAAATCGATCGTCTCCAACTTACTTGGAATGTTCTGCTGTCTGAGGAGTTCGATTCCTATACGGAAGAACAACACCACTCCAACACGCCATCAGAAACTATTAGAAAATCCTCCAGGCATCCCTGATTAGTCTGTAGAAGCATTGCTCGCTTGGATAGGGTCGGAAACATTCCCAGCGAGGAAAGGAGTCCGCGCAACGAACATTTTTGGAATCCCTCAAGTACACGACGATCTAAGCGTCGGACGAAAAGTCACGAGTTGCTTACCTGCACCTCATGGGGAATAGTTCGTTCTGAAAATGACCACGGTAACGAACGCGTCCCCTCTGACCCTTGCAGCAGGTGCTCGGAATGATATATGGGACCACTCCGCGGATGAGCGCTCGCGGGAAAAAAATGGGAGCATCGGTCAGATGCAAAAGTAAAGTATTAGTTCCGTGAGGTTTCGACGACCTCCAAGGAAGTCTGAGAAGGAGGAATGATGCGATGTCAAAGAATCAACCCCAGGGACGTCATCGAGTCCGAGTGAGAGCTCTGCTCATCAGGTAAGCGAGGTTTGATCGCAGCACAGCCAGCTCAAGCCAATGGATTCGCTCAATACGGAATAAGACGGCCGAAGGAGCCTGCGAATTCGCGATCAGTTCTGACAGATTTCGAACAAGGGATAGGAGACATACGAGCAAGGAGGGGGAAGTGTCGAATCGACAATGAGGAACTCGGTCTGACGGCGTTATCGTTCTCTTGGCAGCCGGCGATCCAGAAGCTCGGAACGGATCGCTCGAATCGAATCTTCGAACCTCTTCTCAAGGCAGTCTCCCGCAGCTCTCTCGCGACCGAGCTCGAATCATCGAGTCAGGCTTGAGCGATGGATTACAGCTGAATAAATATTACGGCGAGTGAGGAACCGACGGCCGGAATCTGATGCCTCGACGATAGACTACGGTTTATAATTCATCGTTATTCCGAGACACATCTCGACAGAGCCGTAAATGGAATTCGGAGCGCATGTCTCATAAGATCCTTTTTTGTCTCGATACGGCGTTTCCAATCGTTCGAGCTGTCAACGCAAAGACGGCTCGCAAAGTTCTCAATCGTCCAATTTCGAATGTTCTCTTGGTCTCCTCGAGAAAAAGGAGTGGAGGGTACAGCTTCGAAAGACTCATAAATTGGACATCAGAACAAGGTTAATATCCACGCCAACTCATGAGCGGGATATGGCGAAAGTGGTCGTAAAGAAAATTGGTTTTTGCAGGTCAGCGCCCGTCCCAGCATCGACCGAGTGGTCGTATGCTCGATTCCAACGAGTCAGAGGAGGGCCGACTCCGGAGCACAAAGTCGCACCCCAGGTTGTCGCACATCAGGAACAATAAACGCCGCAGTCATTGTGACTCGTATCCCGAACGATCAAGTCATGAATATCTCCCGCATCGGATTGAATATCATATGTGGCATATATTGGTACGTAGATTGGTGGCCGACAAAGAACACCAGCTCGCTGGTTTCTGTTCGAACAGCTTTGATACGAAGTGGCGAGTCAGACCAATAAAGTCGTAAGCTGTAAATGTTATGACTGTGCTTCTAGCTCCCGCTTGCAAAACCGACCGAGAGGGGCCGGGAGACCGAGATGAGGAGGGGGATACCGCCGTGCGTAGCGCCGCATGACTTCAAGACCCCGGAGTAATAATGGAAGCTTTCCCGACAAATCTCCCGGGCCCCGGGTCGGCAGAACAGCCTGTTGTTGATCAGTTCACAAACAAGGGAACTATTCCGATCTGGAATCAGCTCCGTCCTGGACAGATCGATTGTCCCGCAATTTCCGCGGAGCGCTACGCCCACGTCGACGCATATTAGGATCCGGAACGTTTGAACCTGCGGCGGATCTGAACGTTCGGTATGCAGAAGAGCGAAGACGAGAAACGCGCATGAGATTGGGAAAGCGGAGGGAGTTTGGGAGTTGAAGACTGCCGAGTCCCCCGACTGTGTGTTTCTCACCAGCAACCAGCGCCCGGGAAGTGAAAGTCAACCAAAAACACGATCAGCGACGCCATCCTTTTTGCCGCGGGAGTCACGAGCGTGCGGTCCCCAACTCCGTGGAGCGCTCGTTTTTTCGCTAAGCCTTCTTTGTTACCAAGTTATTGTGGTGGGGCCGGTTTTCGTTGACGCTTCTGCAGCCGCCAAAAGTTCTAGCAAACAGTTTTTGTGACAAGCTCCAAGACCTAGTTTGAGTCCTCGAGTTCTTTCATGCTTGCTAGTCGATGTGTACGACGGGTTGGAAGGGTCGGATCTTGCCCCATAGGCGAAAATTCAAACTCGTCTTTTGATCGCTTCGAAGGTCTCCTTTCCGATTCGGAATCCAAGCTTCCGGCTGTCATGCTCGAAATTCAATAGCGCTCGTGTCCCTCTTCTGTGCGGTTCTTCCCATTGAGGGAAGCTGCTCCGTCCGAGAGGGACGCAAGCTCGTATTTATCAAGCCGCGTCTGCTGGCCTGAGCGACGCGACGCGTCTTACGTCCATAAATGTATGCTCGATTCTGTTCGCCTTTATTCGCGTCCTCCCGCTGCGCCCTCTCAGCGTGCCTTCGGTCCCGCTGGATCCCGCTCGCGTCCGCTCAGCCGTGTCAAAGCGTGCTCAAAGGCGTGCGGAGCCTGTCCGATGTTCCGATAGAGCTCTGGCCGCCGACAGTCCGCGCACTCGCAGCTCCTCTGCGACAGCGATGGATGCGCGGTGGGCGGACAGACTGATTCTGTCCAGGGGAGTTCGACTCCGCTCAGAAATTAGGACCCGGGTGGAGCTTCATTCCGGATCCTGCGAAACTTGCTCCATACAGGAAGGATACGGAGACGCAATTCATTAGCTTGCGCACGTTCCTTAAGAGCCTTTGGGTCTACGCGGGAGACGTGGAGCGTGGGATATGAGGAAGCACTGGCCTCGCCCGGTCTAGAGTTTATATCCTCCTCCGGACGTTTTACAGCAGTGGAATTAGAGCTCGCGCGCTCCTTTTTCTGAGTCTCCATACAAGAGCCCGTACCTCGAAGTTTGAATCTCTCAGTAGACCTTCCCGCTCTCGTCGGGGTCGACGGCTCGCGGCCCGCCGGTTTTGTGAGCGTTCATTCATCTCTCGCGCGTTCCTGCCACAGGATCAATTTCTTAGTCATACCTTCGAGGAATGTCATCTATTAGCAAACCGAAATAGGATTTTCTCCCCTCTTGATTCGAGTCGACGTTCCAAGAATTCTCCTTTCCCGTTCCGGTCCGGGAGAGTTTTCAAGAATCTGGGATTGCGCTGTGATGAAACCGCACCGGATACGGCTTCGACCTTTCTCGGAACAAAGCAGATAACAAATGTTCTTCAGATCAAAGAGGAAGAGACGTCGGAGAGGTTTTCCATCTCTACAAATACTCCTTGAACATCGAGCTGCTCGGATCGCAACAACGGAGGGGAGGTCGCAGACCTCGTTCGTTCGTTTGTTCCAACATTACAACAATCAAATCTAGATAGCGATCAAGCCGAACGTAATGGCGCTCCGACGGCAAATCACTTTTCCGTTTGAATCCGAAACAGCGAGCGAATCAGTCGGGCGGAGAAGAATAAAATATGAATTTGAACAACTCATTCCCCTGGCGGCTCCGACGTCCTCGCTGCCAACTCCCTCGTCGTCCGCAAGCTCGTCCGATCGACCTATCCCGCGCGCTCGAGCAGAATTCGTATTTCCACCGACAAAAACCGGTCTCGAGGTGCTCGTCGGGGTTCGGTTCGGAGATTCGGTCGGAGAAATGAAACGACATCGTGGAGCCAAACCTCATCGAACGCGAAGAGGACGTTGACTCGGGTGAATGGAGAAACGTCTCAGAATATCATACATACATCCTCAGTGTTTCTTCGTTTCGAATCGAAGATGTCTGTCGTCATGCAAGAAAACGAGAGTGCCTACTTGTGAAACCTGCGCCTGTGATACAAGCGACCATTTAGGAGAGTGCGTCAGTAGGCGAGTACGACAGCGGGCTGAAATTCCAGTCACGCGTCGCGCAACGTGACACTATCTCGAGTCTAGCCCCTCGCTCGGATTCGCTATCGCGACTGGGAGCGGATACGCTGTAGTTTTTTTCATCCGTCCTCCCTGATCGGACTACGCATCTGTAAACAGAAATCCCACTCATGTCGTTCAACTCGTGGATTCAGCCCAGAAAGAGCCGAACAGTGTTGCGTCGGCTAAAGGGGATCGAGCCCTGTCTCGGGAAAGCTTTTGCGTTTTCGAATTCCGCACGCCTCGGAGAATCGAGCCGTTTCGGCCTTCCGGCAAATTGGTGGCTTTAGACCCTTCGAGAGCTCCATACAGATAGGAAAAACCTTGCCCGGACAAAAGCACCGGAATTTCTTCTGGTGGCTCGGGTCTCAACCCTCTAATTCGCTGAGCAAGGAAATTTCACCCGGTTGATAGTTCCCCTAGTTGCTGAGCTCAGGTGAGCGAGGCTTGATCCTCCCGCGAGCTTGCTCTCTCCAAGCATTTCATTCCAATCCATTCCGTCTTTCCGCCGCTAGAAATTCACGACTTTCCGACTAATGACCGTGGTACCGTTCCTCAGGAAAGCGAGGCTCACCTTGCGGATAGACTAGAGTCCTACATTAGACAAGCCCGGCCGAGGGGATCTACACAATGAGTTGATGCCAATTACCTGGAAAATTAAGTCCGTGATACACTTCTCGATAATTGCTTGCCCTCATCATACTCGATCATATTGCTCCTTCCCGTGATTCCCTTCAGCGCGGCTGGTCCTGATTCGCGGACTCCGAAATAGTCACTCCCGACTCGGATAGGAAAACGATCTGAACGTTCATGCGAGACTAGTCTGAATCAGCGAAAGCAAAGTTTGTTTTTCCCATGTTCGTTAGATGACAGCCAGAAAAAGAAGAAAGAGCTTACGCGGAACTTTCGTACATCATTAGAGATGTGTCTGTTGTGTGCAAATGTGAGTCCACGGGAGTGGGGGGAGTGTTGCAACGTGTGAGACAATCGGTGGCGTAGGGCGGTCGTCGTCCCCGAGACTGTCGAGCTAGCAGGCGACATCAATCTCTCCTGCAGCAGGACATAATCGACCTCACAGCGAACAGACGGACGGACGGGCGAACGAACGAACGAACGAACGAACGACTGAGCGAAGTCGCAAGGGATCCGAGCATAATCAAGAGCGTCACATCTGCGAGTGACACAGGGAGATCGCAGACACGCCGATCGTGTCACACAAGTTTGTCATCATCTATTCGCAGTGTTCAGGAAAAACGCGCCAAACGAATCAGCAGATAAGCAAATGTCAGAAGCTCGGAGTTTCACGGAACTTTCCCGCCCCACCCCTCGCTCGGTCGTTCGCTCGCTCGTCCAGACGAGCGTAATATTCTGAGCAAGAGTGAGATCGCATTCCCTCCTGCGACCGAGAATGATATTGGGCTACTACGATTGCTCATAAATATCCTCACAGCTGTGCGAAATGGCGCGGAATATAAGTCAATATTTATCCGTTGTTGTGACGTCGCCTGTTCGTATATCAGTACGACACGGAGCCCCGTTGCGAATAAAGCGACAGAGAGCGGATCGGAAGAACTAGAAAAACGGGAACCGATTTGCAGCAAAGGGGAATTCTAGGCGCCCGTTTCCTCAGAGCTCACGGATCGTGACCTCTGACGGAAACTCGCCCTTCATTCGTACGCATGGAGTCCAGTCTCTGAGGCACTGCCTTAACCCCGTCGATTCGAGATCCACTCAAAATCGCATTTCGGATCACACAGGAGAAGACTCCGCTATTCGACGGCCGACCTGGGCCTATTAGTAAATCAGCATCCGATAGGCTGATTTGTGATCGCCGACGGGAAACGGCAGCGTCGTCGTCGTCCGTTTTCGCAATTCACTGTACTTTCTACCGCTTCGGCGTGAAGGTCGTTAGGCCGAGCAAACCTCATCAGCATGCGGTCGGTAGCTTTTTACGCTCGGACTGATATACAAGCCACCCGACCACCAGTCCGCCTGGCAGCTCACCCGACCCAGCGACCAACCAACTAACGGTCGGCGACTACCGTGGTCCTGCCCGCCGCCTCTTCCGTCGTACAAAGCGACGGTCGATGACATCGCAATCGTTGAAGGAGGCGACAGCTCAGTTAGTTGTTCCCTAGTTTGCCGTTTCGCTCAGATAGTCTCGGCACACAGCTGTGACGCAATGGCTCCATTTGCATATCCGTAGCCACGCGTGAACGTACGCGTGTCGACCGAGTTAATGAGTCCAGTGTTGTTCGTCCCCGGCTAAAAGCGACCTTGCGCCGGAGACTCCGGAACAGGTTGGGCAGGCTTTTCATGATGAAGAGAACGGATCCGATGGACTGTCGCAAAGTCGACGTTTATGGGACGGATCGTCGATCGACCCACGAAAAAAGTGGATTCGACCCGACAGATAATGACCACGATATGATGGGCTCGGCCAGGGTCATGAAGGCGATGTCGATCGGTCCGGCCAAGGTCACCTCGCTCCTATGGAAATAGATACCTTCGGTTCCGATGACTGATCAATCTGTCCGAGCGTTCGCAGGAGCCGAACGCGTCGGTTCTACGAGCCGGAAGAGAAGAGAGGAGCGGCTCGTATGCATCCAGGTTATTAACACCGTCCGACCGACAGCGTGGCCGTCATCATCGCCTCGGACGCTGATCGAACGTATCGGGAAGGGCGGTCCATACGATAGAGTTCCGAGTCCTGAATTCTCGGAGACTCGGAGCAAAACATGGGCCCCTCGAAAATTGTCATTATGGAGCATCGCTCAGAGGGGCAGGAAAATGAAGCTACTCACCCTCGCTCGGGGAAGCTCTATCTCGAATGAAAAATAAAAAACAAATCCTCATTCCTCCCGCCTCCTACCCGCGACGCAGACAGGCCCTCGGAACACAATCGACGATGGAAGGTGATAACCAGGAGGATTTGACGATACCCCGAAAGAAGATCCGCGCTCAAGAGCAGGAGACTTTTGTGAAAAGTTTTTATTCTCCTCAAACCAAACCGCGGTAGCAGAGAAACGTACGACCGGGGTAGGTATAGTGCGCTCGACTTAAGGGATTCCGAAGGAAGAGACCCCAGGAGACGTGGGCCAAACGAACAAAGGAACGAACGAAACTGTATCCCAAGTCCGCTGAATCGCATTTACCGGAGCCGCTTGCACTGAAGGGGCTTGCGGTCCCGGCTCGCTCACGGCTCAGGCCTACTGAAGACCAGGACGACCTCACTGAAAAATATGAGTTTCTCGCGTGGTCCGTTCTCGGCTCGGGTATCCGATGGATGTTCGTGAACGTGCATCTTCAGGAGCTCGGTGTTTACCCACTCGTCGATTCCACGTCCCGCAGACTTTTTGAATCGATTGCTCCCCGGGATATTCGAGCCATGGTTGGTGATTCTCTCAGAGCTCAGTTCCGGGGCAGCGCAGAATGAGGAGCGGCTTGAGGCAAGTCTTGAGCAAACATATGCAAATTCTACGGTCCTCAGACTTGCGACGCGATCAATACTGGCCACGGGATTGAATTTTGAAAATCTTCCTCGATGAGGATCCGCGGCGGAATATTTGCCTTGAAATAGATCTCGCACGCATGCGGGAGATTTTCGAGAGCTCGTCCCGAACTCCCCCCGTCACGGAGCGATGCTCTCAGGGCGGCGGAGGGGGATGTTTTCACAAGAGAATGGGTCTCCCAAGGGATATCCATCCGTTCAAGGCGCTACAGAGACTCTGCTCGTGCGTAGATCAGCCGTGCTGACGTAGAGTTAGGCATGATCAACAATCATGAGACCACACGAGTGTCTGTCTGGACGATATGCCGCAGAGCACAAGAGCTTTTCAGAGGTTTCTCAGCTAAGCGAATCGGTCGTACTCAGTAAAACGTGGAGGGGGAACAGGGCGATTGTGATTCGGTCGTGATACCCAACGTGGGGCCCGTGGGCGTCAGGACTCGTCTTGCCGGAACGGAAGCTATCGATTCGAGAACCGCCCCAATGCTCACAGCCTATCAATGCCTCCGGGACGTGTCTTTTTAGTCGAAGAGCCGTCGTCGCGTTCACTTGGAGCCCGGTGAGCGATTAAAGTTTTTCCGTCCGCATGTTTGCGGTTGGGAGAGGAAACATGTGCGGGTCAATTTGTGTTTACCTTTTCTCCATCGAATCGTTGGCTACCGACCTAAGCCGAGTTGGCGGAGAGCATTCCATCGTCTAGGTCCGCTTTGCCCACCGGATGGTGTCAAAGCTCAAAGCCTTCTCCTGCTTCCTTTGCTCACTCCTTTGAAAGTAACTTGCGGCCGACACACCGGATCCCCACCTTCGAGTCTAAAGACCATCACGTACGAATCCGAGAGGAGCTTATACACTGGTGAACTCTTTTCCAGGAGCGTGCTATGTGCAGATCAATTGCACCCTCGGGGAAGCCAGGTAGGTAGATTTATACGATTTCGTCTTTCGGTCCGGTCTCATGGACTTACTCCGCATCTACGTGTCCACTGGCCCACCAATGGAAGGGGAGTATTGTTACGGGCTGCGGTACGTTGCGAAATCCTCTTCGTAATGCTCTTGCTCAGCGAGCTTTCAGCGAAATAACTCCGTGCTCGCAATAACATCATGAGTATTACGCGACGTCTTCCCGCTAGTACTTCACACAAACTTTCTGCCTGCCGCTCCAGTCCGAGGGAGAATGTTCCGTCAGACGATGGTCAGAAGACTCGCTTTACCGAGGTTACTCGATTCGGGGAAGTTCACCCCGACCGAGAGATAAGCGGGAGCGACTCAGCTCTGCTTCGACATCCAGCTTCCGCCTTGTCCCATCGAAGGTTTTCCGGGAAAGGATTTCTGCGATTTCGTTGCCCTTCGAAGCCATCGATCATCAGTCGTCACTGACATTGAAAGAATTCATTCTCGTCGATTGATTAGGGGAACTCCCTGCCGCAGAGCATGTCGAAAGAGGACGGCGAAATCTAATGGAAGTCTCGTTCGGAATACTGAAGCCGAAACCGTCGTTAATGTTCCCCTCGTGATGCTCTCCGCGTTTGATATCATTTGTCTTGTCGGAGCGCGTTCCACGAATTATTATCGAGTTCACCTGGAGCCGTTCCGGGATTTTCTTCTGACTCGCCCCCCTCCCCCTCCGCGCGGAAACCCGGTCTCATGTCTCATCGAAGATTTCTCCGGACTTCACGCCGCGCAAAATTTCTCATCTCTCAAATCCGCAAAACATGCAGGGATCACAATTCCTAGCGAAAGGTCTCGCTACGGAGAGTCAATATTCGGATACAATGCGCACGGAGCGAGTGAGCGTCTGATTGCCGGAAATGAGTAGGGAAACACTTTGCCGACGCCAACGGGGGAATACAAGGAAACAATGGTCCCCGATAGGAAGAAACGAGATCGTGACTTTTGTCTAATGGAGAAGAGAGATTAGACTCGGGAAGGGCGAGGAGCGACCATTTGTGGGCGGAGAGGAAAGATGGAAGGCCTTCCGCCGACTAGCCAAATGGAAAATATCGCGTTCCCAGCGTCAGAAGAGGAGCACTCAGAAAAAGGACATTGAGATGGAGATAACCGAGCGATCTGGGATTCGTTCCAATCAGATCAACTTCCGCGTGATTAGAGACAGTGCCCTGCAAACGTTTATGTAGATCGGCTCGGTAATTTCATCGTGGCGGAATAGAGAAAGACGTGGGCAAATTCGCGACAAATAGTTTCCTTCCACAATTAGTGTGCGGAAGTTGGGGAGAGAGAAACGGTTGTTGTTGCCGTGCCTTCTAGCGCCCATGTCTTAGGATGCTAGATTCGGACCCGACGGCTGCGGCGTGCAATGTTGCTGACTTAGCGACTAGTTGCCCCCCTTCCCCCGAAAGTGTTGTCGCTGCTTTTCCTTCCTGCTGCCGGCCTACCCCATCCCTTCGGCAAGTCGCACAGCAGGTGGCAGTCAGCTATCTTGTTTCCTCTTCCTTCGGTCTTTCCGTCTTTCCTGAAGTTCCCCCTTCTCTTCCATGCTTCCCTCTTCGTTTCACAGCTGGCGAAAGCTATTTCTCCGTGAAAAGCGCCCCACCCCGTGTGGTTTCCGCGCAGACTTGAATCACGGTGAGTAAACATCAGAAGAAAATGGGAAGGAGCTCGATACGAAATGTCTGTTCGCCTCCGTTCGATGTCCCCGCCGACGATTCAAAATATGTGCGTCGCTCGGGAATCGGGGACCAAAAGCAGCGCATCAGATGAACACCTCTCCGCAGAGATCCGCTCCAGTCCGCACCCGCGGCGCAGGTGGGCAATTCACAGCTGCGGATTGTTCACAAGCAAAATTGTCCCTGCGGACCGCTACCGCTGCCCCTACTACAGGACTGAAGGGTCTTAATCTGATCGCGTAGTTAATCTCTCACCCCGCTTCGCGAATAAAACACAAGCCTCGCTGATTCCGAGCTGTTGTTCCAGGAGTCCTCGGAACAATAGGACACAGCGGTGAAATCTCAGCGATATAGGGGGAGCGGGTGGTTCACCGAGCGGGCAGTGGACACGCTAAGTGTTGCCGAGTGAGTTGGATCCAATGAGGCCTCAATATTCATTCCGATGAACTTTCCTAACAGACGACGACTAGCGAATTCAGAGGACGAAGAAGAATGCCACGAACCGCGTTGCCAGTGAACGTAGCATCTAGGAGGTCAGGAGACCGACCCGGCTGCGGGAGATCGGTCGTCCTGGTCGGAGCATGTCCGAGAGGAATTGCCGAGAGAACGCGGCAGTACCGCCCACCGAGGAGATTGTCTGATGGTCGACCTGCTTCGTCTTTGAACAATGAACATTAAATGCAGTATCGGGTATGTTCACAGGTGGACTCGCCCGGGGACTCCGGAATTCTCAGACATCCCGTTCATTGTTCCCGCATCAGTCCGGAATTGAGATGATTCGCGCCGATGGAGCGAGAATAGGCACAGAAAGCGGTTTTCTTTCTCGGGAGAAAACGCGACAGAAACGCAAGCGAGAAATGGAACGAAGAAGTCTGGCGCGGAGGCAAAGCTCCACTGAAGAAGGATTTAGGTAATGTGCGCTTTACCTCCGCTACGCTCACCGCTCGCCCCACGTGCCGCCGACTCCGGTGTAGAAAAATGGTAGACGGCAAACAGGAACGTTCTTAGCGTTCTGTGAAGCCATGCGAAGAAGCCGCATAAGTTTGCCCGCGTCTCCGTCGCTAAGTCCGTGTGCTGAATGCGCGCTTTCCGAATGGAGTTACGAAGACGGAGCAGAAGGATCCCCGCTAATTTCAACTGGAAGCGAGCCCTGCGGGATTCCAGGAGCTGCGAATCCGAACTCTTCGGCGAGCGCCTCCGAGACGCAATACTGGTTCGAAAAGCATGGTTCTTTTCATGAACTGATGGAAACTCAGCAGACTACCCAAATACCTCGATGTTCGAGCTTAATCGAATGGAGGATGAAATTCGGGGTCTCCGTGGAGGAAACGCCATCATTGCGACTTGCGACGCCTCATCACTGGCTCCAAGTCCTTCATTCGCTGCAGTCAATAGATCAAAACCGATAAATGACTCGGCTGATTGGCTATATGGAGTCATCGTCCCCTCAGGACTACGCGATGAGAACTGCTCCCTCAGATGTCCGCTCCTGGATCCGTGAGTCATGAAATTCCTTGAGGCGAAGCTCCTCGAGCAAGGAGTGACTTTCTGATACCCGCTTCGGAATTCATGAGGAATGTGATTAATTTCGCCGCTTGTCGAAACATGGGTAACGGAGGACCTGTTTCTGCTCAAAGCATCTTTCCATCTACGAGAATCCATCGTTTACCCCCCTCCCTCTTCCTCCCAATATCGTCCGTTGTGGGTATTCTCGGATCGGAACGTGGACGATCTGTTCCGTAAGAGATCCTCTACGTAAGACGCTTGCTCCGGATAGTAAATCAGCTTCCTTGCCTCTGACCGGCTCGTCTCATGATCTCGGCTCACTGCCCAACGGCTGCCACCGAATGAGAGGAAGGAGTTTCTCAATAAAGCTGTTCATTATTTATAGAGCATCGCTGTTGATACGCTGGTTCTGCTGACTGGTCGACCGGCTGGCTGAGAGCACAGCTTTATCTGCCGGTGATACGAGCGATGACCCCTCTGTTCCCGAGCGGGGAAAAGGATCTGGGCTTCGCCATCAAAAACAATGAGTCCTATAATCCATCATTGCGTTGCGACTGGACGAAAATATCCATCGGAAATAATTTTATCGCACCGGAGATAAGGAACCGAATCAGTAGATTATGAGGAAACAAGACGATTATTTTCTCAAGGGTCCGTTCGAGAATATCACGTCGGATGTCAAGCTACCGAAACTGGAGTTGGCGTGGACGGAATGATTCTTCTCAATCGCTGCGTCCAATGAGGAGGGTCCTCGAGGGTGCCGTCCGCGAGACGTCGACTAATGAACGGAAATCTGAGACGACAACTCACGATGGCGAGCCGCGTTCATTGCGGGACACTCGTCCGCGGCTTTCGGCATCCTCGAGACTAGGATATGAGCGTCCCCATTTCCAAGGTCGACTCGACCTCACAAGAAGCAGCGCCGTCACACATCGTGTCTCCGCTGGCCGAGAGTGTTCACTTTGTGCTCCGTCGTTCCTTCCTGAAGATTGCACAGACAACGTCGACGTCATGAAGCCCGCCGGCGCCTCCAGCATCAACTAAGTCAGTCGACATCATTAACGACTTTGTTCTGTCGAGCACCTTCAAGCTTAACGCCTCCCGTCGTCATCTCATTCGTCCCCTTTCGGTCGAGGATTGAGTTCTTTTAGGCACCTCGTACCCTCCGAGAGAATCGCGATCCCATCGGAGATATATAACCCTCGCATTTGTTCCATCATCGAGAAAAAGCCTCCGAGCGATGGGTGTGAGAATTTCCCGATTTTTTATGGCTTGTTTACGACGCTCCAAAAACTTTTCCGATTTACAAAACGTGTGTCCCCCGGAGAAAGCGATGTGACTTCGGCAAGCCTCCCACAATCGTAGGAGGGCGGAGAGAAAATGGCGCGAATGAGTCGAAGGGCCAGACTCGAGCGAGTTTGACTGCCGTGTGATTGTCACATCGAGCGTGACACGGAGCTCGTCGGCCCTGTTAGGAGGAGCTCGCACAGAACTGGGAGAGGCTGCTGATTTCGTAGTTAAAAGAGAAATTCAGAATTCGGAATTCCGAGCACGTCGGATGATCGCTCTTCCAGACGCCACCGGTCCGATCGGAACCGAGGAGGACGTCTCAATGGGGAGCGAGGCGACACGCACAGAGACGCGTCAGGAGAATGAGGAACGACCGGGACGAAATAGAAAAAAAATGAAGATTGAGAAAGAGAGCTGAAGCAATAAGGACGAAGATGGATGACGGTCCCCATTCCAGGAGCGCCAGACTCGATGGCGCAATGTGACAATTAGCGATCGACATCGTCCGGGAGCCTGTTTTGTGGAGAGCGGGAGCCGAATGACGGGGATTCACACGGTGAGACGCAGAGACGATTGGGGACGTATGTGACAAATTTGATCCACAGAATTGGGTCCGAGTCGTAAAATAGAACGGAAAAGGCATCAGCGGATAAGAGTCAGGCAGGACCGGCATCGCGTGTCGCGTCTATCTTTCCTCCAGAGATCGATCTGTTCTGCGGGGATCATTTATTCAGGCCGCCTGATGTGTGCATCAGAATTCATCTGCATTCTGCGTCTTTTCGGCTCGAATTTCGCGATCCGCCATCCTGAAACCGAGAGTCTCCCTCTGCCGCGGAATCCCTGTCTCCTCTGAGGAGTTTTTCTCTTCTCGCGAAGCACGCGCACGTGCAGCTTTGGGCTTCGTGGGGGCTCGGAGCTCAAAATCTGAGAGCGATCGGAGCGTGTTTGGATTCGAACAGAAGAAGTTGTTCCCCAAACCTCTCGAAATTGATTGGTTCTCTTAGGATAGGAAGACGACGCCGATGCGACGTCGAGTCGGCAAAGCAGCGAGCCATGTGCAACGTTTTCAGTGGGGTAGTTCCCCATTCGGTCCAGGCCTTCCTCTAGCGGTGTCATGAAAAGTTGTCGGTGTTTCCGTGAGCTTTCAAGGCTGTCTTGTTGTCAAGACGGAGAATATTCACTTTTTAACACGAAGTTCTACGACGCTGCCGCTGTCTCCCGCTGTTGATCCATTTTTTACCATTCATCCCCCGCTTTCATTGTTCTTCACCTTGGTCATCCTCGGAAAACTTCTGCCGCATTCCCCGCGAATCAATGCATATTCTCAGGCAGTCATCGAAGCGGTCGAGTAGGAGGGTTTCCATGTGCCGTTTGCAGATCAGAATTTATTAGAGAATGAGGAGCGATTACCGATTGCCGAGACGTTCCCGTGATTTCTACTGTTCCTCGTGGATGAAGTCAAGAGACATAAGACATAACGCACCAAGCGGTTGAGCGACAGCATCGGAACGTTCTACGAAGGAGCTCTCAGACGGTCGTGTACTCGCGGGAAGTTGCGAAATTCTCTAAAACTTGAAAGAGCACGAGATTCTCGCGTCGAATCGCGTCTTCCCCGAATTCCGTCTTGTTCCTAACTCTCCTTGAAGTCACCGGTCCCCTATCAGTCGGACGACCACTCCGTGGGGAAGCGAATGTATCAACACCCCGCTCAAGGCACTCCATTTTAGAAAAAATATTTTTCATCAGAACAATTTCCGAACTATAGCCGAACTTTGGAGGACTTCGAAGTGACATCATCTGCGCTCATTCGACGTTCATTCGTTGGTGTCTTCAGCTTACCTTCTGTAGCCCTCAGCGAAACACGACGCTTGCGAAAGCTGCCAGGAAGTTCAAGCACGTTGCGCGGCCGGATTTACTCGACGAACGTGGGGCATCCTTTCGAGAGCACAGTCGAGACTCAACTGAGGGCGGGAAGACGTTATGTTGCAGGGCTCGTCCGCTGGGGGCGCGCACGTCGCTCGTGGGAGGATGGGGTTCGCTAGTCGGTGCGAAATTACCCTGGCATCCCTTAAACCCCCGGAACAGTCCAGCCGGCGACTCGGACAAAACAGACACATTTTTCAACCTGCCGAGAGGAGCGAGGGAGAAAGAACAGAGGCAAAAGGTGGCGGCGCAGGAAACATGGTCGAGGCCGGGCAAGTACTTTTGATGGCGGGAGGACTGAGGAAATTCGAGCGGGGGAAGAGAGAGCGAGAAAGCGAGAGTGGGAAACGAGAGGTGACAACCTGGGCGAGGTGAGGACTGATTGCGGGCTGTGGGCTTTTCGACTTCCATTTGTCGGAAGAGAAACTACGGCCCCGCGCTTGAATAGCATTACAGGAAAGAGAGGGAGAAAAGCTCTCTAATGCATTCTGCAGTCATGCGAATTTCTCTTCGCGCGGAAAGTCCCGGAGCCTTCCAGGGGGAAGCAGTCCACAGCGGAATTTAGCGCGAATTCGAGGATGGGGACGAAACTACGGAGGGACGCAGCGAATCAGACGAATATTAGCGGAAACAATTTCCTTCGAAAATATCCAAGCCGTCCTCGAGGGGGCTTGAGATTCTCCTCGGGGACAACGAAACGGCCGGGCCTGCGCGAGGAGTATCCGGATGAATTATTTCAGGAATCGACTGAGGAAAACGCCTGGCGGGAAGCCGAAAACACTCGCGCTTGCGTCGATCTCACACCAGCTCGCGCCCCGAATGTCACAACAGTGTCGCTCGTCTCTCATAATTCCCGTAAGTGCCAGAGTCGCCAAGGGTGCCGACAGCTCGCCCGTGTGTCTCATGCATTATTCCGCAGTGTTTGCGATATTCAGTAGATCACATAGCCGAGCAGTATCGAACAGGACCATCGAGACTGCCAGCACGACAACGACCTTTTCGCCCATGCAGTCGTTGATGGTGTAGACGCTCATGACGATAACGCATGCAGTGTCGATTCCATGCCATTCTCATGTCATTCGATGATGGTGCTCATCATACACGATGAAGCCGTGGTTGCTCGGCTGATCGGCTTGGAGGTGGACAGAGTTGTTGGCGTCATGCCAAAACCTGTGGAGTGTCACCGATGCGGCGAACGAAGAGCACGCCGCACTATTCGGAATAACGTCGTAATATCGTTATTCATTGAGCGTCATTGAGGATGAGTGCTTCCCGCTTCTGGCTCATTCCCCCGGATGGAATTGCGCACAGCTGAACGGAATGAGTCACCGTGGAATTTCGCGAGTTCGCCGGCACCTCCGCTATACATGAATACATACATCGAGACACATATATGTATGGAAGAGTGGATCTTCTTGGGGGAAATCATGCTCTGGGAGTAATATCAAATTCTGAGCTCGCGATTGAAATAGTTTCGAGGGCCCTAGAATCGGCGGTCTGTCCCGAGACTTTGAGCCTCGAATACCGTCGGTAGATCGAGAAGGAAAAACTCGCGCTCAGGCAATGCGTTCAGGCCAAAATCGTTCGACCGTTCTCAGACCCGGGCAATTCGTTGTTACTTCTCAGTGAATTGCACCGCTGCCCCGGTCCCCCCGCTAAGAGACCGAAAACCAACCCGACGACAAATACTTTCGGGTTCTCCCTCCTCTCGCTGCTCGAATCGCTGCTAACAGATCCATAAAAATCGAATTGTTCACCTGAGTGAGCAACTTGTCGAGCGCCGCGCAATTTCAAGTCAACGAAGTGGAGGAGGAATCTAGCTTCAGAGTTACAACCTGGAGCCCTGAAGTACAAGGAGAAGAAGGACGCTTGAATAGAGTCATGAGAAGAAACTCGAGCTATATCGAGGAGCTTACTATTCCTCCCGATCAGCAAGGTTTGGATATCTAGAATCGATGCTTAAATCTCTGAATGTTCGAGGAGGTCCTTCGACATTTCTATGAGTCTCGAATATTGACCTACTGCCATATGTGAGGTATACATATACAGGCCATCCTCCAGAGCCAGAGAAAGACGGGGTATCCGAATCAGTCATCGATAGGAAGATGACTAATCGCCTCGGAAATTCACGCGTCCGCCAATAGAATGGATTTCCCTAAATTGAAGCCTCATCCGATCCCTGCACAGAGAGATCTCAGAGCATCACGCTGGACTCTCGAGGTCTTCCTCGCTCACTAGCGTCGCTCGTTACGGAGGGACACGGGAAACCTGGATACACGGCTCCGATAAGTATATCTGCATTCAGCATCGAACGAGATCAATTTTCAATACGAACGTGACATCCTTCACTGTGCGCTTGTCAACAGAGCCAGGGGAATCGCAAGTCAATCTACATACATCGCCCATAAGTCACAAGAATCAAGTCGAAGCTTAGATAGAAAGCCCGATGTTTGCCCTCCCACGGACTCCACGTGAGCTAGACCTTATCGAAAGAATATCCGAACTGATCTGGGTTTATAGGTACTCGATTTCTGCAGCACTTCGAGAACTTCAGATAGGCTTCCGTAAACGGGACCCCGAAAACGCATGGCATTGGAGAATCGTCCAGGCATCGTTTTGCACGGAACCCACACTGCGTTGTGGACGCTCGAAGACTGGTGATGGATACAGCCCTGGGCCGGGGAATCTTATTGCGCGACCGGCTGAAATTGCCGGGGACCTCTCTTTTGTTATTCGAGCTCCGAATATTGCGAATCCCTCCCTTCCGTTCTGTGTAGACCATGTCCTCGCCGCGGCGTCCGGTAGGGATGAGCTATTGCGTCGCAAACGTTTCCGAAAGTGAAGTGAAGCTCCGAGGCAGAGGGTAGGGCGAGCATGGGTTTCTCCAATCCAATGCAATACATTGAGAGTCTGAGGAGGAATAAATTGAAGACAGGGAGAGGAGTGGCTTGTGTTGGGGAAACTCCAGAGGAAAGGTGACGAAGAGAGGAACAAAATAGAAGGAACATCGTTACCGAATGGACCCGATGCTCGTCTGGTCCGTGATTCTTAGAGCGCAGTCTCTCGAGAGGAACACAGAGAAGACCCTTACTGACTGAGTGAGTTCCCACCTGGAATTGCACACAGAACCGGAATGGAACGCGATCTCCCGGCAAGTTCCTGCACCTGTGGAGATTTTCCCTTCCGTGCCGGCTTGTCGAATGGCTCAAGTCTGATGTATTTATCCAGAGTACCGTTGGAGGACTCCTTCCATAAATTCCCGCATATATGACTCGGGGATCGATCTTTTCGTTCCAACAGAAAAATGCCGAACAATTTGATGGTTCGCTCATCGGCGAAATATCCGCTCGTAGCCTCGCCGAATGTCTCACTGACTCATCAGCTCCACCTGCGGGGGATATCGCGGATGCTGTTACTTGAAAGCTGCTTCGCTTGGAGCCGAGCGAATAATTATGCGCTCCGCAGGCCGAAGCATGAGGACATACGGAAACGCTCTGTACGCAATTTCCGGAACGTCGTGATTTAAGGCGATAGATATGATGTGAGCGAGATCGTCCCAAGAAACGTTGTCGAAAGAGCCGCGCGTTCTTGTGGGCGGTCGTCATCTCGAAGGAGAGTCTAGATAGCTGCCTCGATAAACTCGCGACTCCGATCCAACATGCGCTCCTCGCCGCTCACATTTCCGCATTCTGATCCTAGAGGTCGCATCGGGGACGACAAGAGAACATTCTCCCCCGTTCCGAGATTCTAGGAAGGTCACTCATATCAATCTCTATGAACGAACTGCTGGCGATCGCAATGACTCGAGGTGGGATTAGGAGCAGGTCTCTAGCCAAGATGACGAGGCTAGTGTTCGTCTCGGAGGTCTCGAACGGAATCACCAGTCCAAGGGAGTTGAGCGAAACAGTAAGCCTGTCGAGACTAAGTGAATCGAGAAAAATAAAAGTTCCTCAAGTATTCGAAGGAACTCGGTCATCCGTCATCATCCGCTTTCTCGGTCGGCAATCGGTCGGTCGTCCCAGCGGCGCGGCGCGTCCAGCTGAACCAAAAAGGGTCATAAAGATTTTTATATCTGCCTTTTTTTCTCGTCAATGAAAGACTCCACTGATGCAAGTCGTTCTTCATACGGCGGCGTTCTCTGATAAAATATCGGAGCATTCCTTGGAAAGAGGGAGACTCGTCGATGATGCTCCCAGTGTTTGAGCTACCTCCGTTGATCCCGGAGCTCTTATCATGCGGCGGTTCGGCGGAGCGGGCTCCAAACAGAAAATCTGCGTTCTCAAGATAAACTGTGGAAGCTGCCTGAGGCTGGCCGTTACGGAATCTCCTTTTCGTTTCTGATCGGGCATCTGCTGACGCATCCTTCGCGCTCAGCTCCCGGGTCGCGATCGACCGTAGGCGGCTCCAGGTGAAGCTCACGCGGACGAGCGAATGATATAAGCATCAGAACGAATCCCGACAGAGAGCCCGCTATGACTCCGCACGCTGCTTGGCGAGCCGGCCGGCCTGTCGGCTAGAAATCGCGATTCCGCTCTCAACTCGATCTCTGCGGACCTCATGCTTCCCTCGAGAGCTTATAGAGGAACCTCGACAGATTAGAGGACTCCAGTGACTCCCCAGGGGTGTCTGACTGAGAGTAATCACCGGGATGATGTTCTCGGGCCTTCTCGTGCGAAAACTTGATTTCGAGAGCGGAACCGGGCAAACTTCGCGTCGAACTACGCTCCAGGGTATTCCCAGTTCCCGCGCTGAGGCTCAAACCTGCGCAAAAATCTGAAGAAAGACATGAGCCTTCATCTGCATCGGTATATGCCTCGACCTTTAGTATATGTCAAGGCACAAACCGATGCCGATCTCACTATACCCACGTAAACTGAGATCGGTATTCGGTTCATTTGCATTCACCAAGGATCGACGCATCCCATAGACGGGAAACACTGGAGATCTCTTCTGACAAAACTTTCCTGAATTCTTGTGTTGCTACTCGGCGGATAGATCTCGCTCGAGGAGAAACCATCAGTCTATAGCCCTATAGGAAAACAGAGGAGAACATTCGTTCCAAATGCGACCAAGACGCTGCTGGGATCACCATTGCGTCTCCATACGATGCAGGAAAGAAATAAATAAATAAATCTGCCAACTTGCGCAGATGGTGCCAGATCCGAAAGACTGGAACGATATCATTTCTATTATGGACTTCTCTCGTTCCGCCAGATGTGTCGTAGAGGGGCTGTCGTCGAGATTGCAACTGCAGAGCGCGGCTGGACGGTTTGGATAGGGGAAATCTCCGCTGTGCGAACGCCGACCCGAACGAGTCTCAGGAACCATTTATTTCCGACCTCCTGGAATCGTGAGGCGGCTGACATTCGTAGACTCGGCTGTCAGACGCCTCTTTTTCGACTGCTGGGCTCGCACTTGCACTCATCAAGAAAGAGCTTCCCGATGTCGGATCGGTGCCTCGAAAATGATACGAAGCCATAGGGAGGCTCCGACGACTTCCATCAACAGGTAGCATTTCCCTCCTCAGCCTCGGTTATCTAGACGAGGAATCCTCTTCCTGCCCTTCGAAAGATGTATGTGTATATCGTCGCTCCGGAAACATTCTCGATGGACGGGGCCTAGCGAGGGGCTCCAATCAGCTTTGGCAGGAAACAGGAACTGACATGCGCCATGGCGGAAAAAATGCGTTGTACGTTCTCGTTCGCCCTCTTCGGAGCTACCCTTCGCGTCGATTGGTTGGCTGGACGAAGGGTCGGTCGGCCGGCCATGGACTTTTGTTCAGCTCTTGGACCCCCCCGTGGGCCGTCAAATATTCAGGTGGATTTGTGGGTCGGTTATTTGTCTTCCGCTCGCAGAATACAATAAACTCGCCGGCAGCCAACAGTGGGTTTTGCTTGTATGCTGATCAGGAAGCCTCGAGTACGGAGCTATCGCCCAACGCCTCTCCATCAATCTACTGTAGAACCCGTCGCTCCGCTTGGAAGGGGAGGGGGAGAGCGGGCATCTATTTGCTACTCTTCCGAGTAGTGAATTTTGAGAGTTTACCACCCACGGAGTACACATAGGAGAGCCACTCGGACTAAAAACGATAGTGGAGCGCCTCGCTCGACGGAAGGTTTCGAAGACTGAATGAGATGATACTGTGCAAGTATACGGGCGGGCTCCGTCATTCCGCTTGCCGAAAGCGGTCCCAGAGAACTGGAATGTGTTCATGGCCCCACGAGCGGATGGAGAGGAGAAATTTCCGATCGGACCTCCCCAGTTCAAGCGGATTCAGCCTTCTTCCCATGGTGTATCCGAAACAGAGAGCTCAAAAAAGGAAACGGAACCGCAACAAAAAAGTTTTACAAGAGACACCACCAGGTGCCGAGGCTCTCAGTAGTTGACGACGGAAGAAACTCGGTTTCACGGCGACCGAAATCGGGATCGCTTCCCTCGGCTTTGCAGAGGATTGTCCAGATGAGGGCGAAGGTCGCGGGACCTGAGATCGCAATCACAGCTTTTCCAGCAGAGGCTTAGCGGCTGTTGCCGCAAGAAGGCCTTCGAAGATACGGGGGAGGGGAAGCGGGGAACTCTCGAGAAGGTCCAAGTGGGAGGATCAGTACTCGCTGAGTCTCGAATAGAGAGAGATAGAGTTATAGATAGACAGAGGGATGGGTGCGAAAGGAAAACAGGAGCACTGTGGAGAACGAAAAAAAGCATTAGCGAGACATCAGCTAGAAACCAGCTCACGCAATGCGCCGAAAAGGAACCGAAGTCTATCTTGCGTGTCCATCATCAGGCGGCGGGTCTGTTGAAACGATTCGTCTCCGAAGGCGCTCAGTACCTCAGACGAAGGGATCTGCGGAGGAAGAGGCTTAAGTGCGGGGATGTCCGAGACAGGCTCGAGATAGCTTGATCAAGCGAAAATGAGGAAGAGTGCTAACAAGAACAATATGTTTATTCCGTCCCGGTATGGCTCACATCTTCCGCAGCAGTTTTTTCCCAAGAAATATGGCAGTCATTCTCAAATCGACAGTTCATTTTCGAAGATCAGGCAGATCTTAAATAGCGTCGACCAAGCGTCATACCAACTCGATTAGTGTTCACCTGACCTAACCTCTTCCTAGTCGAGCGATCCGATAAATAAAACTGCCGACTTTCGAAAGGTGAGCTGCTCAGCTGGAGAACTGCGGCTTCTATGAACCGAACTGTCCGGGTTTTTACTCCCCTTCGGGCATCCCGTATTTTAATTGAATACTCCCGCATCGAAATCGCTAAGACATCCTGAAATGCGCTGAGTCTCGAATAAGCTTCCACGACTGGCGAAGCCGCGCGGATGTCTGTCGTTAGGCTCGACGTGCTACAACAGAACGTAATGACAGTGAGCGATTCCGGTGGCGAACGTGAAAACGAAAAAGGACTCATTTCCGGAATGCTTGTCAACTTCGACTGGACCGTTATATGTTGGACGTCCACCCGGAGAGTCGTTTTCCCCTACGACAGACCGGTTGACCGACTCCAATGCTCAGCTTTCCCGTTTGGACGGCTAACTCAATGGATGACAGCACAAGCGAAAAACGTGTTAGTGACGTGTGCGTAGGAGACATCTGAGCACCGCTAGCAAGAGACATCCGAAGAGCGAGTCTTGGAGGACAACGAATAAGATCTTCGCAATTAGCACACTGGCAAACGAGCTCCATCCGTCTCCGTTCGTCGCGGTGCTCCACTTTTGTCACGGAGCTAGTAAGTAATGCCAGAGAACACGTCGGGCGCCATGAGTCTACTGATCACAAGCAAGTAGAGGCTACGGCATCTCCGGCTTCCCGCGGGGTTCCGGAAGCACTGCCGTCTTGACTCCTTGAACGAATCCCATCCGAGGCCCATACGATTTGTCGCCACTCGGGACTGTCCGATTGAAGCTTATCTGAAAGTCTCATCCTATTGCGTAGTTCTCAATCTCGATGATCTAGAGACCCCGAGAGTGTCGACGATGCCGTACATATGCATTTATGTGACTCAACTCCACTATTGACTGCGAACAGGGCTCGGATGCTTTCAAAGAGATCCAATAATTCGCTACCCGCGCCGTTGTTTATCCTCGGCCCACATTCACTCGAAGCATCGAGTTCTTCCCCGCTCAGCCGACCCTTCCCCTTCCCGCCGTGTTGTCCTCGTGTTTCTCTCCCTCTTCTTCGCCGTTATCAGCACGAATTTCCGTCCCAGTCATCCTGTCCGCAGAGTCGAGTTAAAGTTTGAGCGGAGATTTTCCTTGAGTACACACGGGGGAAGCTGGCCGATCCGTTTGATAGCTGCTTCGAGCCGTCATTGCGCCTGCGGTTCACGCGATATTTCATTTTGAGCCGGGAGTCGCCGAACGAGACTTCAAGGCCCACTCTATCGATGCTCAGAGAATACACAATGCAAAAAACGCGCGTATCGAAGACTTGTGGCCTTTGCTCAAGTTCTGAGGCTCGGGTCTCGGACTCCACTGGAGTCGAGGAGGAAACGAGCTCCGCAGGGTCGCGAGACTGCCCTCGAGTCCTCTTCCGTTCGAATCCGGTCGCGTTCCTTCAACTCTGAGGCAATCTAAGAAGGCTCCAGGCAAATTGCTTTCATGCAAGTTTGTTGATGCCCAAGCGGAAGCTGCTTGAGATCAGTGAGGGAGTCCGACTCTGAATACAGACTCGCGAGGGGGAAAGATGGAAAGAGTTGAAGCAAGGAGAGGAGAAAGCTTAGTGTCAGCTCAGCGGTACTCCAACTGCTTGTTTCAGGTGGACGAAGAAAATAAGCCCAGTCAACAGCCGTCGTTTCCCCTTAGCTCGGCTCGGCGCAGCTCGATTTCTACCGCTCTCTCAGCCCCAGAGATTTTCCCGGAATTAGCGAAGTGATAATCCGCGAAGATGTCGCCTTTCGCCAACCGGGTTGTCAATTTCTGAAAAATTGCTGACCATTTTAGTTCGTACAATATGTCTCAGAGTATACACGGGAGCTTCATAAATAGAGAGTTTCAGTCTAAGTTCGGGAGAGTCATCGAGCAGCCGTGAGGAATCACTACCAATGGAGGTGTGGACCTGGCCCGCATTGGTGGACTTGTCCATCAGTATCTACAACCTTTTTCTTTTGCACACGAATACATGTTGGAATATGCCTACATGTGTCTTCAGACATCAGAAAGGATGGTGCGAGCAGCCGTACTGACCGCTAATCATCCGAGTATTGTCGAGACTCTTCATGTTCTGATCTAACGATGAAATGTTAGGCAGGGATAATTCCGCTCATTTTATTCATGACGGTGCTAGTGACGGCAAAGCGCTTTCGGGAGTGGACAGAGGAGCCCTTTTCTGCAAATAAGCGGCTTCGATTGATCAAGCTGAGTGACTCAAGCCTATTCTAGTTTTGATCGTCCTCTCCTCCGAGCAATGTTCTTACCTGGCTGTAGAGAGAGCGGAACTTCTTCGCGCGATATTTCCATCCGATGAATCGACCGCTGATCACAGATGAGAGAAGTCACTCGGGAAAGTGTGTGAGGGTCTCTGAGAGCCCCGTCGACTTTCTCGGAATAACGTATGCCGAATTACTACCCCACTGGCCGGCAGAGGGAGGGCTAGGAGTCCCCTCCGGCTGAGGCGCCCGGAATCCAACTCCAGCTCTTTCCAGACCGCTTGACGTCGAAGAACACGATAATCTCTCCTGTCTAGGAACACAAGAGTTCGGAAAAATATTATCGTGACCCATCTGGAACTTCCCATCCCTGCGGTCTAAATAGTTTCATAAGCATTACAACATCTATTCATATCTGCCTCGATTATCTCCACATGAATCTCGCGGTTTGATCGATGTTTTTCCTCTGCGGAACACTGTCATCTGTGACTCTTAAACCTCCCTCACTCTACATCACCGGACAAGACTAGAAGCCGCTGGGGACCATTTCCGTCAGAGAAACGTTCATCGGATCACTTCCTACTTCCATTGTTTAGAACCGTTTCTCATTCTATTGCTGCGTTCATTTCTGTGACGCGACTCAAGTTTCGATAAAGGTCTCCACACTCGGCTGCTTCTTTGTGAGGTGGTCACGCTGGACGGCAAGCTGGCCGTTAATATTTCGAATAGAATTTCTGACTGGATTCGTTCATTTCGTTGCAAGCGTCAAGTTTCGTTCGTTCGTGCGCTTGCGTCTAGGTTCCCCCGCCGGTCCGTCCCGTACACAGAAACGCCTGGATCGAACACTGATGTGAGACTGCGTGTTCCAATCGCTTCATGTTCGGGAAACACTCGAAACACGACGAGCTTCCTCAGTCGATTGTATCAGACCCGCAAGCGCCCTCCGACGGGGCGGACCGCCCTGCACAACCATTAGGGATGCTTGTTGAGCGCGAGAAATCAGAAGACAACTGGAGGAAAATAACCGAGACTTCCAGATGACATAGCAACAGAAAGAATGGAGCCGAGCATTCTCCTTCCGAAATCTGGACATGCCGCCCGATTCGCATTCGGAGATCTAGAATCTAAAGTTAATTGAAAATGAGAGCAGCTCATAAATCGTCGGCTCTTTTCAGAATTCTCCCAAGACCAACGCTGATCGATGCGCGGCAAGCCATACGACGTTCAGCTCAGAAGAGTGCGTAGCAACAAAATGAATGTTCCCAGTCGGATTTTATCATCATCCCCACCGAGTTCAAACGCATTCGGGCGTTCGTACGCTCCTCAGACGTGAATGTTTCTAAGAGTCGGTCACGGACGGTGTGTCATCCTTTTCTGAGAGAGTAACAATTACGGAGCTTCCTATGGGGAAAATTATGAGCGAACGTCTCCATCGCAACGCATCGATGCTCATCACGAGTCTACGTTTTCCATTCAGTTATGAGTTTCGACGGGATACCGTGACCGATTATCGGGAGGGAGATCGAAGTTCGGGCACATTCTTCTAAACTGCTGATTCGAGTCACGGGTAGTAGCTCTCTGGTCTCAGGGGGTACCAGGGATGACTTTATGATGAGGAATTATGAGCGCCTATCAATTCATTCCGGACCGAGCAATCGGATCCCCATTCAATTCGTGGGAACACGTATTCGAGCTGAACCAACAGTTCGTTTCCATTCATCCAGCATATGCGAATCCCAGTCGAAGGATGTTTATCGAAAGGGTCGAGCCAGAAACGATCGAATTCGATGAATCGCGTGATTGAATCGCGTGAATGAGCCGGATACTGGGAACGAAGATGGGTTCCAAGGACCGCGACGGAAAATCGTGCGGTCGGAGGAGGAACCGCTATGTGTGGTGCCTCAATCACAGGGGCCGCCTCAATGCTGACAGAAATATTTTCAGTCGAGCTACTCCGTGTCCCTATCGGAACGTCGGATTGGAAAGCGAAGCGTAAGCAATTAGGTCATTGGTGAAGGCTAGAATTCGCAGTTATTTCTGGAAAACTGAAACTTCGAGTGGCAGCTTTGGCGAAAGCACCGCCTTCAGACGATATTTGGCTGTGGTGTGCTCTTGAGCCTGAGTTTGGATGGGTCTGGAGTCAATCCGGATGATGCCTCGTCTTCGTCCACCCCGGCACCTCGACTCTCCGTAGACTGGGGCAATTCACTCGCACTGATACCAACGGGCTTTCGCAGCTCTTGTTTTCTGTTGATGATAATCGGTCATCCATTACACGCGGTCTTGTTTGTGTCTATATCTTACTTAGTGGTGATCGAGATTTCACGCGGGGTAGATATGAGATTTTATAGATCTCGTTGGTGTGTATATATTTATCAAAGCGAAAGCTACCCCATTATGGCTGGCAGATATATTCATCGGCCCTATGAAAGGCACCTAGATTCGATTTTTCTGGGCTCAGCGCGGTCCCAAAGTTTTGACGGTCAGGTGAGTAAGATCTCCAAGAATCCCACGCGGTTGATCCTGCGAATCACATTCACACATTATCTGAGTTCTGTGCGTTTCACATCCAGAAGAAAGGAATCTCAATCACTTGCGCTCGTTGACTCGGTTCCGACGAAACAAGTGAAGCTACGAAATAAATACAAAGGTGCAATCATATGCATAGCTGAGGGACCAATATATCGTTCTGTGAGCTCGTTCCTCAAGGGATTCGTCTCCCCGACGGTTCGAATCAACGGGCCTCCAAGGGTCCGTTGAGGCCGATCCTGACGGAGTATGGGTCACGAGTCGCGGAGCAGTCGTCGAGTCTCTAAAGGAGCCTAGACATCCGTTTCGGGTTTCATATTCCGGTTTTCATATCACCGAGCACGCAGGACGACTTCTCGACACTACGCGAAGCTTGCGGCACTCCACTGTTTATGACGATACTCACATGTATTATGAAACAGGAAATTCAACATGAGTGCATTCTGGCGGGGAAAGCGATCCCCCGGTAGTCGGGAAGCCCGGGTTCTCGGGCTCCTCCAGCGCGGCTCTCCCCATATATCCCGGCAGATTATCCGGCTCAATTCTACGATTCGGACAGCGAGAAAGCGCTCAAGCCTAGATCTAATGGGGTTTCATATGAATGGACATCGATTAAAAGAATGGATGCTCCCATCGCCTTTCGGTTTCCGAGTCGCGAAAGAGTCCTGTCAGCCGATTCCGAGATAACGGACCCGTGCTTAGCCCGCAGTGACTCATCGTGTAGAACCACAAAGCGTGATAGGCGGCTTTGGAACATTTCTGAGAAGTGGCGGATTTGACGGCTTGTTGAACTTAGAACGGCTTTCTTCTGAAAAACCTAGAATTCTGTACTTCCCGAGGAATCTTGCATCTGGGCTCCCCGGATCGACGACATCGTCAATCTTGAGTGGCTTAACTCCGACCGGGTGTGAGATTTATAGTGCCCAAATATATCGATCCTCAGAAGTTCGGGATGCGGATACAGTGTGGTTTTCAAGGGATTGTCGCAGATGTATCACTATCGACTCATATAATGAAACTTCTCCAAAAATACTTGTGACCTATCCGCACGATTTGGATTCAATGATTAATCCACTCCTCGATGATCGTCTAATCGGAGCCACGTGAACAATCATACGAGACATCGTAGCATTATCCGAATTTACATTGCGGCTTTTAGTACCTTCACGAAGTTGAATGACCTATTCGATTGTGCTTATTCTCGCTGCATCTGATGTCTTCCGCGCCATCTTCTGTCTTTCCGTCTTGCCACCGCAATCGCTCATCCCTTGCATCTGCCGTGTCCATTCTTTATGTTTTTCTGTATGCCCTGTATAGAACTGAATCGTCCGAGCGATGGTACTCAAAATGTTAGGGGATTCCCTGATGGACGAGTGGCAGGCTTGTGTGTATCTGTTTTTCTTCAGTTTTTTGGGGAAAGCTCAGCAAGGTCGAGGTCTAAACCTCCCTCACCCGCTGCTGGTAAGAGCGTTGCGTTGGTATAAAACACCACAACTTTCGCGCAAAGGTCGATGTTCGCGTTCAATCCCGCAAATAAGTGGACGGAATCCATTCTCCCGCGTGTTACATATCCATCAAGTGGAAATGGTTGACAAGTGCACGGTGCTCCTCTTGGCTGTGGCGTTTATGGGTACGTAGAGTGGAGACAAAAATGCAACGATTCCACACCACTCAAATCGAGCTTCCGATGCATCAGATGTGGTTTATTCCCCCTCATGGGATTAAAGATTTATTCGAAATCATGGGATGATTACATTCTGCCGTGTTCGTCTCCGGACCACGCCAAAACTCGACATCCACTGATTATATCCTACGAAATTCGCATGAGGCCATGCTGAGTCTGAAGCCCCGCAGTGTTCCCGACCTTGATCGATGTGGAGCGCCGACGAATTCGAATTGGATTCCCCGTGACCTTGGGGGTAATCCGAATTCGCGGAAAAAAGAGCTCTCAGAATATTTCTATGCACTTCGCTTAATGATGAATCGTCGTTAAAGTCAGTGTTCTGCTCAGGTTCGCTGACAGCTGCACAGTCCTGTCACCTGCGCGAGCTGGATTTGTGTTCGGCCACACTTTTACTTTTCAACCAGAACCCGAGCGGAGTTGCGACGACTGACAATGAACTTGACAAGCAGTGTGGATTCCTCGGAGAAGCTCAACAGTGCTTCAAGAACTTCACTAACAGGTTAGTTCGGTAGCCCCGTCGGAAAGAAACGACCTCAGACTCCAGCAGTGACCGATCTCTCCGGAACGATGTGCACCATGACGCTGCATCTCCTCCTCGAGGATGCGAGACTTGATTCCGGAATTATCACGGAGTCCGTGACATCCCTGCGGAGATGTTTCCTTAATCGAATTTCGAGACTCATAGAAGCATCATTGAGGGCCTCGTCGTGTTCCATGAGCGCAGGGATCTCTCCGGAGCTGACTTCTCGAATCTTAGTTTTTGCTTCAGAATAACAAAAAGTTGTTCTATTACCGACTTTCTCAAGACGCTGAGTCGTTGTAGGACTTACTCAGACGGAACTAATGCGTTCCCTCAGATGTATTTTTCTGCCAAGACCGTGATGTCAGGAATTTGTTTTCTGTTTCTCATGATCAACCTATGCTTGATACGATAATGAAAAACCTCGTACAGGAAAGACCTCCGGCTACATATGCGTACCAGCCGAAGCTCCTCGAGGTTAACTTCTTCTCTTCCCTTGAATTTGGTCACTCCATTTCTAATGCATACGTTTTTTTTCACATTCAGCCTTCATGTCGCGTATAGAGTTTCCTATACAAGGGGATGGCGCTCTGCACTCTTAATTCGTTTCTTCTTCAGAATTCTTCTCTATTCTCAGGTGCGCGACGCCTCTCCAAAGAGAACTAATGTCGTTCGCTACCGAAGGGTCTAACGAGCTCCTGAAAGAGTTCTGCGAGCGAGGAAGCAAGATTCGCGTGGGTAAGTCATTCTCTCTTCTTGGTAGCCCGACGGAGTTTGGTGACGGAGCTTCGCTGCTGACAGCGCACAGTACTGTGTCATAATCCGGAGCTATTGAGTGTCGAGACTAGGAACTGTAAGGAGAAGGGTAAATCGCTTGCCGCTTGTCCTTGAACTTATTGGTACACCCTTTTCACGATGAGAGAATCGAGTGATTCGGAAACCTCACCAGAGATGGGTTTTCCCGATTGAATGGAGGAAATCCTCCACTCCGCTTAGCTCGCTATATCACCTACACACGACTTCTCGTCCATGTTTATATATCATAGCTTCCCATATCACTCCCGAAGTATTCTCGGAGTATCCTTCTCCTCCGATCCAATCACTTCTCGGATCCAACAAACTTCCCCGACAAGAAAACTCGGTCCTCGAGTCAGCGGCATTTCCTGACGAGGATGAAAGGGTGGAGATTGAGTCGCGGAGTCTTCTGTTGCGTTTGCATGGACGAAAGTTCGGGAGTTCGAAGGACTCGGTGACAGCCGATAATAGACATCGACCCGCAGAAGAGTACACGCATGTGGCACGAGCCATAAATGGCGAAAACGGGGGAGACGTGCGGCTGAAACGATTAAAGTCAGCTTATTGAGGGGCATCGAGTGACTTGCCTCCGTCTTTCGCTTCATGGAGCGAAAGACGGAATGCGAAAAATTCTTTCGCATACGAGACTCCCGAGTTTCAGGAAAAGAGTTTGCTCATGAATCATAACGGGTACCGATGCTGATTTCGAGAGAGATCCGCCCGAGAGTCAATGAGCTCCATGACAGTGTTTGACGCTCATTGAGTATACAGCGAAAGCGCATCTGACCTCAAGCAGATAGCGACAATCGATGAAGAAAAATTTACGGTCCGCATGGAATGGCGTGTTTGCCAGTCAGCCGGCCACTCTTACGTCAACACCCCATCGAATGTTTGTAAGCGAGGAAAGACCTGCAAGAGCGGGTCTACTTCGGTAGAAGCTCGCCCCTTCCTTCGGCGCGGTAGCACCGCAACATTGGTGCTCGGCCCCGGGCTACGCGATTCGTCGCCGCCGCCATCTGATGATTACCAACTGAAATAGCGTTTCTTATCCGTAAACTAAAACGCGGTGTATGCGAGCCGATGGACGATCAGTCGAACGAGCGAGCCGAGCGGCCGAAGCTCGTTCGAGCTGGCGGCGACGTTGTCATCCGATGCGCGCGCGCGTTCTCAACTTACAACACCGCAGCTCCAAATTGCCATGCAATAATAATTAACGCTTCAGTCCTGTTGATACGCAACGAATATCCCAAGGTACAACCGACTCAGTGCCTGGAAAACTGAACGTGCTCTGCCGGGGAATTTTCCTCCAACTCCAGTATTTGTTCACGCCTGGACCCCTACTCAGCCATAGAATTCTTTAGCTCGTCTTCTTGACAGAAAATTCGGCGAGACGAAGAGAAACTTCCATGAAAAATGTCATGATGCTATGATCCGATTTTCTGGAAATTCTTCTGTTTCAGATTATCTCAAACATGCTCCCTGTCTCGGACAAACTCAACCCGACCAGAAGAAATGCTTGAACGACGTTCAGGTGGGTCTAGAGCGTATCACGGCTGCGAAATACACTCAACGGATTCCAACCGCTTGCTGTGTGTACGCTCGGCACAACCTATGCACAACGGCAGCTGTGGAGAAGAAATGCGGTCGTGAAGCAGTCGAATTCGGCCAGCTGCTGATGAAGATGGCCGCATCGAACCTTCCCGACACCATCTGCATGAGCTACAAGGAAAATCCAATTTGCGACGAGCTTCTGCCCCCGAAGGGCACCAAGTCGACAGGAAAATCTAATTCAGTTCTGTCGCGTCTGTTCTCGGCATACCTCGGAAATTAGTTCATGAAATTGAAATTTATACCATGATTGTATTCTGTGTTTTATCGTTATCGATCGATTGATACTATATTCTATCGATCGACTGATCAAGGCGCATCTACGACATCTATTTGGCTGGATGTACAACCAGTTAGCTAGAGCTGAGCTAGCACACTTTTTCGGCAGCACAAGACGTTGTTCGGATGCGATTGATGACGATGATCGAGATGGTGATAGTGGGGGTGTTTTTATTGAAACTAATGAATGAATAAATTATTATCGATACGGTTGTAATTATCGAAATGTGGGAAGCCTCAATAAACTGAATGGCTTCGGATGTAGGTGATAACAAGAGAAGCAAAAATATCACAATCGTTCCGAGTTCTTTTTTCACGACCGAACAGCGCCCGGAAAATCGCTCGCTCCTGAAGAATTGAATTACGCCAGCAGAAAAAGTGAGGAGTTCGCAAGGATGACGGAGTCAGTCAAACGAGGAATTCATGTTTATGATATCTGATTTGTGATTTCGATATCTCCCCGTATTTGCGTTGTCCGTTTGCTCAAATGATCTGGAAGCCAACAAGCGGACCGGCAAACAGACAGGCGAGCAGCGCGCTATGCCACTCGGTGACGTTATGTAACCGAACGCAAGGGAGTCGAAACTAAAAGCCGGGGTTTCGCTCCCTATCGATTCATGTCACCATTTTCAATGCCAACAAATATCTTCGCACACACACACACACACGACCGCCACGAACCAATGCACAAGCGAATTTCCATCCGCTCAAAGCGGAGAAAAACACTCTCCCTCTCACACAAACGCTTCCATGATGACACAATGGAGCCAAGTTGGCGAATTCAAAGACAAGTCAATTCGTGGGGAGCCGGCGAGACGTTCATCTGGATATCAGACGAGAACTGCAGTTAGAAACCGATAGCGGACTTCTCCAGGCCTGTTTCATTTATCCGGTCCGTGCTTCTGTCCTTCCTCCGGGCTGATATTCTGTGATCTCGTGTCCCTTCCGAACCGACTTCGAGCCTCTCCGGCTCTCGACAAGATCCACGCTCAGGTGTACATGTGCCTTGAGCGGCGAGAGCCTCGCGGTCCGGACGTGCCTCCGGTTCCCCGTCGAATGACGAGAACAAAATCCGTCCCCCAGAATGCTCAAATGGCGCTGCCGAAGGAAGAAGAGAGACACGGGAAGGGAACAGAGATTTCTCAAACTTTTTTTACGTGAATGTATTCACGGAGACGTATATGTAATACATTAAATAGCTTGGCGCCGCGACAGGCGACAAACCAGGAGTTCGGAGGAAAAGGTCGCACGGAATGATAGGGAAAACCGAGCTTGTGAGTTTCACCACGGAGTTTTTCTCCCCGGGAATGAAAGGAAAATGTATCCTGCCCGAGCTACCCATGTGAACCATGCTCGTCTCCTGCGAGGACAATCACATACAATGAGCATCCTCCTCTTTGCCATGAAGACTCCGAGATGCGCAGAGAACGGGCTCTGTCCCCCGACTCGGACCGACGTAGTCTATCGCGGGCACACAGGCGGGCGGTGCGCTTCGCGGGGAGATCTCCAGAGAGTGCTTTGACTTTCTGACCAATGAGGCTGTGTCCATATATGCGTTCGGACAGTTGGGTCCACAACAATGACTTCGACTCTTTCCGTTCAGATTGCGACGATGGATCCACTCGAGTCAAATCCGTTCCAGGCGCCTACTGATAGGGCTGCAACGAGGCTTCAAGAAAACTCTTCGCTTGCATTTGCGGCACGTCAATCCACGTTTGCAGACAGGAGCCAGCCGGCTTCGAAAGCTTTATCAGCTGAACTGTGTCAGGAATTCGAGTGGATAAATCGTCCCGAGTCATACTCCGAATCGTCGCTTCTCCCCTTCCTAGTGCTTCTTTCAGGCGACCTATGCTGGTTAGGGCTCGCGTGAGTACCGCGACCAAGTCCTGGTTCGATATACGTGTATAGCCTGGATTTTCGCCAGAACGGGCCGTGAGACAAGTTCTCACAGTTTTTGGGCTGGACCAGACAGCCGAACTTCGATTTCTCGAGGATCATGGACTGGGCATTGCTTCCGACGAGAGGTTCCGGATGCAAATGTTCCCGGGTGGATCGACGCCGGGAAACTGGTGTTGCGTCAGGAAATTCGGTCGCCAGCAGAGATCGAACCCTCGCCTCGTCTCTTGGGAGCGACGTCGTCCCACGGAGTGAGTTCCAGTTCGTGACGTGCACATCGGCATGAGAAGTTACAGACGTGCTGACCATCCGACCATCCGTCGGTCGTCAGCCAAGTTGTGTCCGAAAAAATTGAAGAAATTAATGCAAGGGCGACGATTGCGTGTAGCATTTTCCACTGTCGCACAATCGATCCTCTGCTCCGCCAAATTTGGAGTCGACTACTGTATTCGAGTCCACTCTCCGGCATAGGGACCCTCGCGGAGCGCATCCGGCCGATTCGGAGCTCGAAGAGGCACTTCTGTAGACGACTTGGGAGTAGGCGCGATCTGAGTTGGAAACAGCCTAATCGCCCTCCATCAGAATCAAGCTCTTCAAGCAAATTCAGCGAATCCGCGTTTGCAAACCCGAATGATCACTCTCCTGGGCTAAAGCCGCGTTTTTGTGTATCTGTTTGTATTCCGCGCGCGGCCCAACACGACCAGACTTTCGACGTCTCGAGTCTTATCGATTCTGAGTCGCTCCCGAGAGCGGATTCCGGAAGCATGGACATGTACATAAGCATGGTGGTGTAAGCATGGTGGACATGTACATGAAGTGTTCTTGAGTGGACTTAGTCTAGGTACCCGCGTGTTGATCGGCAAGAGATCGAAGTCTCGCCACCTTCGGTATCGTTACGGGTGTGCACGTTCGCACGATAAGTCGAAGCTTTGACTGAACTGAGCCGCGAAGTCATTCGGGACTTATTTGATCGTGGTGGGATCCAGAGAGCTCTCTTCCTCGAGAGGTCTCAGGTCAGAGACCTCTCTATCCAGCCTACGGCCACAATGATTCCTCGGACGACATAATATCAAGCTACAGATCTTGAGCAACTCTGCTGGTTGAACAGGGTGACTGACCAGCGTCCGTATCGGGCCACGGTCTAGCCCCTCGAGGATGCAACGGCTAGCAATCATGTCGTGATAGTAAGAGGGCAATGGAACATCTCCGGATGTCGACTGGAATAGAATCTATCTCCACCCAACTCTGGGCCAACCTAGAGGATCCCGAGAAGCGTGCTCCGAGAGGCAAGATGCCGAGGGAGGACTGACAGAGCAAGAACTGGACTCTGTGATCAAAATATGAATTTTATCAATCTCGCAGCAGATCCGACATCTCTGTAGCCTCATTCGGGAAACTGGAGCTCCTCCGTAGAGAAAAGTTTTGCAACAAGGTATCTCGCATCTTCCAGCTCGTGTTCCGCGTAGTTTTTAGACAACTTCGGCAGATCCTTCAGGAATGCCGTTTCACGAAAAGTGAGTAGGCTTCCATCCTTGGAGGCTTTTAAATCGCTAGAATCCTTAACCACGTCGCCTTCGGCCGACTTCGGTGGCGCTGCATAACTTGCGGATCGCAGAACTTGATCATCCCGCTTATCGGACTTCTCGTGGCTTTCTACCGGCATTTTCTCCGCTTGATTCATGTCTCCCGAGCGTATCAGCCCAACCACTCTAACTTCGTTATTTTAAAAGTTCAGCTCAGGAACTAATGGAGCTCTGGAAGACATTGAATATTCCTCGATTGGTTGCGGAGCTAGGCCTTCGCTAAAAACTGTGACAAGGCAGGAGGCATTCTCGAAGGTCATGGGGCCCCGAGATAAACATCGGAGACGCGAACATCATGCATCAAATGAGATGATCCCCAAGCGAGGAATGCCTGCGAACTGTCTCGTACCGCTCATTGGGACTGTGAAGCTGATTCTGTTTTACCCAAGATTCCACATCGGGCTCAACTCGAGAGGGCTCCTGTGACTTCATTTAGAGATCTGGCCACCACATCCTGCACCGACATTGGATTTGCCGCCAGGGACCTCAGCTTCGTCCGAGATGGAAAACGTAAACCAGTTTGAGTCCTCATCTTGTAGTAGGGTACTATCGAGCGGCAATCTATCCGGAGAATCTTCATCGACAAAAGGGAGACGCCATGCATAGACTCCGATGCATCTTGATTGCTTCGGGTCATTCTTCCGCCACTGGAAACTTGGAAGGGAAGTACACAAGCCCAGGATCCCGTACCGAGGGTAGTTTCCGAGGCACTGCTGAGTCAGGGGCCGTGCGAATTATACCAATGAAACTCATAGGAGCCGAATTCCACGACGGTCGGCTTCTGGATTCGAAGCAGCGAAGCACCACAGCAGCCTCCAAGGCGTAGCAAGTCAAAGCCACATCTGATGTTCAGACCGCTCTAACGACTCGACTATTGGGCGACCATCAGTCTTCGAGGAAGCGATCGAGAGGTTCCTCGACTTCCACAATTGTACTCGAAGGTCCGATCATGGGCCTTTCCCGCCCACGGAATACAACGATGGATTCTAGACAGCGAACGGGCTGACACCGCGGGTCCCACTCTGGTGATTTTCGGGACGCGGTCGGATCCAAGACAGAACACAGCTACGAGCGCACGAGAGAGGCGCTGAATCTCCGCGCGAAGTGGTATTTTGGATCGAGTGTCATGGCCTTCCGCCACCGGGATTTCGACCGGAACTCCGACGCTTACGATTAGCTGGCGAGAGGAAATCCCAGGACAGCTTCGGGACAATAGTCTGCGGGCGGTCAGAGATGGGCTTAAACGAACAGATGCATCGGTAGAGTATTTATTCTCCAAGTCAACGGAGAATAAATTCTTATCCGATCGGGCGCTCAACCAGAATCCATGTTCACGTCGAGAAGCATAAACGGGACAAGCAGGACGCCAAAAGCGACCGTCGAATCCTTGAAGGCTACGATGAGAAGTCTAAGTCGTAACGCATGAGGCTCCCCGGTACTAATGATATCAAGATCTCGAGAGACGTCCGTTTTGTTGAATCCACCCCGAAGCAACCAGCGGTTCTTGAACTCGGACCTGAAGATGATCTTGAAGTTCCGGTTCTCTTGCGAGTCAAGGAGGGTGAGAACTTCGTTCCGCCGACCGAGCCATCGGTGTTATACTTCACGCGGAAAACCCATTTCGAGCGAATCACATTGGCTCCGATCGGGCGCTCAACCAGAATCCATGTTCCATTCGACATGAGCGAGTTGTACTCAGCGGCAATCGCTTTCTCCCACTGTTTCGAAGCACTCGAAGTCATGGCTTCAGCGAAAGTCGAGGGACATGAATCCTCCGCGAGCTCGGCAAGTAACGCACAATAACTAGCCTAAGCCATCGATTCATCCTCCTTTTCTTCATCTTCTGCAATCTTCTTGAACAACTCCTTAGCTCTCACAGCTGCTTGGCGTTTTGGCCTCTTGCATAAAGGACTTTTGAGGAACGGACTGCTCACATCTCCGTAGGAGCGTTTACGAACGAAGTTCTCACCCTCCTTGACTCGCAAGGGAACCGGAACTTCAAGATCATCTTCAGGTCCGAGTTCGAGAACCGCTGGTTGCTTCGGGGTGGATTCTACAAAACGGACGTCTCTCGAGATCTTGATATCATTAGTACCGGGGAGACACATGCGACACGACTTAAACTTCTCATCGTAGCCTACCAGGATTCGACGTTCGCTTTTGGCGTCCAGCTTGCCCCGTTTATGCTTCTCAACGTGAACATAGCCATAGCTTCCCCAGATTCTCGGATGTTCGACCGTTGGCTTCCGACCATGCCATAACTCATGAGGAGTCTTTCAGTCTAATCTCTTGATCGGAACTCGATTCCTGATGTAACCAGCCGCTTTTGCTGCCTCAGCCCACAAGTATTTGGGTAGATTCGAAGCCTGCATCATTCCAAGTGCTGACTCCATGACTGTGCGATTCTGTCGCTCGACTCGACCGTTCTCAGCTGGAACGTATGGCGTCGTGGACTGTTGCTTTACGAGATGCTTGTTCAACGACATTTTCATTTCACGCGATTGATACTCGAGAGCGTTATCACTGCGTACCGCACAGAGTCTGTGTCCTGCAGGAGCCACTTCCACGAGTACCGAATGCATAGCTTCGTAGATATCATCTTTCCTCCGCATCGGATATACGAACAGATACCCACTGTAGTCGTCAACGAAGACTGCGAGATACTGGCACCCACCCGGCGACTTCACGCTCATAGGGCCACAGGTATCGAAGTGTATGAGTTCACCACACTGAGACGACCGCTTATCCGATTCACGTACCAGGAACCTGGCTTGTTTTCCGAGCAAACAAGCTCCACAGAGACTATTCTCCTTCGCTGGCTTGGACGAACCCTTCAACTCCCTTTCAAGAACTGCTTCTTTTCGATGAGCTTCTTCGACACTCCGGTAATTCGCATGACTAAAACGTTCGTGCCAGACTTCGAAAGATTGAGAAACGTGAGCAGTAGCTGCTCTAGTTAAATTCGACGCGTCGACCACAACACGACATTCCAGCAGATACAGACATTCAGATCTGCGAGTACCTGTGGCGACCACCCTCGTTCCACTCCTGATCTTCACACCAATCTCTGAGAATTCGGCTTTGGGTCCACGATCAGCCAGTCGACCAATCGACACTAGATTCTGTTTCACATCCGGGACGTAGAGAACATTCGTGAGAGTTGCCGAGATACGATTTCCGTCGACAAGAGTCTCTAGGGCGATTGAGCCGGTTCCGAAGCCATACATGATATCTCCGTTCGCTACGTAGACCAGTATTCTTGACTTCAGTGGACTGTAGTTCCCGAACCAACCCAGTCGATTGCACATGTGACGTCCGGCACCCGTGTCGACTAGCCACTCTTCGGCATCCACACCCGTCGCCACACCAGCACTAAACAAGACTTCTCTACTCTCAGCTCGATCCACACCATGACAATGAGCTCCGTCGTGAAAACAGACACAAGCCTTCTCTCTGCGCTTAGGTGTCGATTCCTTCGGTTGATATTTCTTCTCGTTCTGGAATTTCAGACAGTCTCTCTTGCGATGTCCGACTTTGCTACAATGATAGCACTTGCCTCGGAATTTTCCCGTTGTAGGATCTTTCGTCTTCGCCGAGAATGCCACTGAATCATCCTTGTCTTTACCTTTCTTCTTGTTCATCGACTCGGTATTTGCTTCGTCAGCCGCCTCCGATTTTTCCTCTTTCAGAAGTCTTGGGATCAGATTCTCTCTTATCTGCAGATTAGGCCGGCATGCTGTCCCAAGCAGAAAGTAAATGTCTGTACTTTCTTGGAAGCTGGAGCAATTTCGCGAGAATTTCCGATTCATCGGTCTTTTTCCCCAGGTCGCTGAGTCTCAGAGCCATGGACTCGACGTTAGCGATGTGACTCGCCTTATCCATGTCGTCGGTCATCCTGGAGGCGTGGAATTCGTGCAACAAGAGATTCATCGACACTTTACAACGTGATTCGTAGAGTGTTGTCAGACGAGTCCAAATCTCCAATGCTGTAGACTGTAGAGAGCGTCATTACTGCTCTGACCACAGGTCGTTCCAACGCATTGAGAATGATAGCCTTGGCCTTCGCATCTGCTCTCATCCACTCTTGAACTTTCTCTGGTGGACCTTGAGCAGGCTGTGGGAATGATCCGTCGATGGTTCCGAACCAACCATTCGTAAACAAGTAAGCTTGAACTTGGATCTTCCACACGAGGAAATCATGCTGTCCATCAAACTTGGCAATCTGGATCTTATCCATTTCCGAGACAGTTATCGAGGTTCACACTTGCTTCAGCTAACAACGCACTGTGCCCATAACCTGTTGAGAGCGAAGAACCCGAACCTAGTCTGCGGAGATAACCAAGAGATTACACGTGTCGTGTACAGCACCGAACAACTAAGTGTGTCTCACTTCGTTGATTTTCGATTTATTGTTTTTGATCGGTCTACTGTCGCATAGGCACTCTCTCCCATACCATAGCGCGCGATTTCCAACATTATTCTCCAAGTCAACGGCTATGCTTATATCGGTGGCACCTTTCCAAAACTCGAGGGTCTTGTAGTGGGCCGCCCGCGGCGGCCAACGGACTTGATTCATTCCCGGAGAACGACGATGTGTAATAAACATTCGGCTATCCGCCATTGACTCTGCTAGACGTATTCTCAGTGTCGTAGTGGTGATCTGCCACAGTGGTGACCCGGACGTGATATCCCGTGATCAAGATGAGCCAAGAATCATTCCAAGACACGCTGGACGAACCCCCACAGGCAGCCGCAGCCGCCCCGCGCGTCGCCGCGGTCGCACTGAAATTGCCTCCGTTCTGGCCGAGGCAGGCGGTCATGTGGTTTACAACGATTGAAGCCCAATTCAGTCTGAGGAAAATCACAGAGGACCAGACGAAGTTCGACCCACTCTTCCGCTTCCACTACCTCCAAAAGTTGCCACCACACGTTCGCGATCAGGTGGTCGCGGCCGACCATCTTGAGCTGAGAATACGTCTAGCAGAGTCAATGGCGGATAGCCGAATGTTTATTACACATCGTCGTTCTCCGGGAATGAATCAAGTCCGTTGGCCGCCGCGGGCGGCCCACTACAGTCTCATCCGACCCTACATTATCGTGGCTTGCTCCGATAGATACGCGGCAGACTCTCTGCAGATGGCCTCTTTGATTGCATCGATCGTAGATGATTTCCGATGAACTCTGGTTCGTTGTTCGTCTCGACCATGAGAATCGGACATGGCGTCTTCCCTGAACACGCCATCAGTACTTGTGAATTTTCCTTTGATCAATCGCCGAATTTATGAGGCCTCAACCGAGGCCGAATTCTCACTGAAGAGTTCAGTTGTTAGGTTTGGACGTATTGAATTTAAAAGTATGTACCTTCCGGCCGTATTTCCGATGTTGAAATTCTTCTGCTGATTTCTCCCGTCAGCTGTCTTCGCCTTGGTTGCATCCGGGGGTCTCAGTGCACCGCTTACTACTTCCCAACAGTAGGAATCCCCATCCAGGACTGGGGGCATTGTTGTCTCCCAGATGGAGTAGTTCGAGCCGTCTGGCTGCAGGACCACGTTGCTCACAACTTTCGATCTTGGGCTGCACACAGTAGGGACGTCATCGGGCGGCGGCGCCGGTGCACCGACGTCTCCCAGTACCTCGAATGGCTGGTTGTGAGCCGTAGGCAGGCCCGACGGAGCTCACTTTCGTCGGCTTTTTTTTTTTTTTT